>NC_039362.1:14633556-14721208 GCF_003573695.1 Papaver somniferum | reverse complement strand
GTTGGTGGAGTCGTGGCTGGTGGCCTGTTGGCAGAGCCATGGCATGGCGGGTAGGCTATGGCATGGCGGAATGTTGGCGAGCCGCGGCATGCTGGCGAGGATGTCGCATGGAGGCATGTTGGCGAGCCGCGACATGTTGGCGAGGTCGTGGCATGTTGGCGAGGCCGTGGCATGGCGGCATGTTGGCGAGCCGCAACATGCTGGTGAGACCGTGGTTGACGGTCTGTTGGTGGAGCCGTCGCTGGTGGCATGTTAGCGGAGACGTGGCATGGTGGAAAGGTCGTGGCATGACGGCATGCTGGCGAGGCCGTAGCATGGCGGCATGCTGGAGAGGCCTTGGCATGGCGGCGAAGTCGTGGCATGGAGGCATGTTGACGAGCCGTGGAAGTTGGGTTCGTATCCAAGTTGGTTGCCATGATCAGTTAGGATTTGGCATTGGTCCAAAAGTTTCCGAAAGTCTTGCGGTTCAGTGGTATAATCGGACGGCTGAGATTTGCACCTCAAGAGAAAGCATGGCCCTTGATTATGTATGTATTAGCAGTGTGCCGATGGTACGCCGGCTAGCAATTGCATATTGGTACGCCAGATTAGGGTTTGGCATGTTCAAAACCCTAATTTTCGTGTGTAAAGTTTTTGGGTTGTGCCAAGGCATGGGTGTAGCCGTAAGAAATAGTCGTGGGAGGTTTTTCATGGCAGGTTGACATAAAGCGGCGTGCTCGCAAAGCTTGCCTTTGGTAATGCGTGTTTGGCGTGTAGATGCACGCCTATCATGTGTGGTATGCGTGTGTGGTATGTTGTGGTACGTTTTTGAGAAGTTGGCGTGTTTTGGGAAACTAACTTAGCATGGAAAATTCTTAAGAGACCATGGCATGTTTGGAGCAACCTGATTGGTCGATGGGAAGTGGGCCGGCAAGCTAGGGTCCCGGCCACACTCTTTGGCGCCTTAGGCGGCTTTGGAACGACCTGATTGGTCGATGGAAAGTGGGACGACAAGCTAGGGGCACGACCACACTCTTTCGCGAGGGGGCGGCTTTGGAGCAACCTGATTGGTCGATGGGAAATGGTCTGGCAATCTAGGGCGTGGACACACTCCTTGGCGCGCTAGGCGGCTTTGGAGCGACCTGATAGGTCGATGGAAAGTGGGCCGACAAGCTAGGGGCACGGCCACACTTCTAGGCGCACTTGGCGGCTTTGGAGCGACCTGATTGGTCGATGGGAATTGGTCCAGCAAGCTAGGGGTGCGGCCACACTTCTAGGCACGCTGGGCAGCTTTGGAACGACCTGATTGGTCGATGGGAAGTGGGCCGGCAAGCCAGGGGCGCGGCCACACTTCTAGGCGCGTTGGGAAGATTTGGAGCGACCTGATTGGTCGATGGAAAGTGGGCCGACAATCTAGGGGCGCGGACACACTCCTTGGAACGCTGGGCGGCTTTGGAGCGACCTGATTGGTCGATGGGAAGTGGACCGTAAATCTAGGGGCGTGGCCACACTCCTTGGCGCGCTGGGAGGCTTTAGAGAGACCTGATTCGTATTTGGAAGTGGGACGGAAAGCTAGGGGCGCGGCTACAGTTGTTGGCGCGCTCGGAGGCTTTGGAGCGACCTGACTGGTCGATCGGAAGTGGGCCGGAAAGCTAGGGGCGCGACCACACTTCTACTGTATTTTTTTCTCCTGAGCATTTAGTACGATGAAATTAAACTTAGTACTTGGAGCTTCATGCTACTCTGCCGTGAGTGAACATAACTCCGTCACACCATAACAATGTTAAGGGTTCAGCCGGTGAACACATCACAGGAAAGTACTCAGTGAGTTTTTTGTTGGCTAGGTGCCAGAATTTACAGAACGTTATGGATAGATGTATATTGAGAGGCTCAATAATACACCAGTAGAGAGTTCAGCACACGTGGCTTGGTTTCCTTACGTAGTGGCGTTATATCATTTGAGGGGTTTTACGGTTTTGACCTCAAGTTAAAAACCACCATCAACAACAGCGCCTCTTGGGGAAGAAAGTGATAAGACCGAATCTCTTGGATAAGAATCATAGTAAGAGGAAAGTTTGAGATCCGGTGATGAGAGGGATATTTCTGAATATAACAGCGAGTCCTCTTACAATGGTCTAACAAACGAGCGAGTGAGTTTTACGCATCCCATTTTTAGATTATTTTCTTATTCAGATAGGTACTTATCGATGTTGCTGCAGGGGAAGGTTGTCGAAGATAACTTGGGTGTGGAAATGCATCGTGAGGACGTGGTGTCGTCTATAGCCATGGAAGTCGTACCGGTTAGCAACCCGGATATTGATCGTCACGCTGACGCTACTACGCTTCAGATGAAGGAAAACACCCCTGTGGTTGCAAACACAATTATCACCAAGGAAGCCTGGTCGGTTGCGAATTCAGTTGCAGGCGCTACTTTTGATCATCCATTTTTGATTCCTCATGAAGGTCACGTGCTGGTTGGAGGTTTCAATGTACCAGTTAAGTATGAGGCGATGTATACCAAGATATGGGGAAGGTATGGACATATTGCCACATCCAAAAAGCTCACCAGACGATTTGCGTTGGTGAAGCGTGTGGAAGAAATTTTATCTTCAATTCATGACGTGTGCAATAGGACTGGACACACTGTTTCTGAAGATGTAATCTCGAGCTGGGAGTTTCACCGGGACGTATGTGTAGGCTTTGAGTTCAACGTCTCCTAGTTCTATGAAGGTATTTCCAGAGTTCGAAAGTTGCAGGTCGAAGCGGTTGATAGTCTCTCCGCGGACACTATCAGTCAGCAGGAAGCAGAAGTCGAAAGATTGTCCTTGGAGTTGAATCTAAAACAGACGGCTCTTCGAAGTGCGAAGGATGCTTTTTCCAAGAAGAATGAACCACTGCTGAATGATTTTCCTTGAATATCTTCAATCTTCTGAGCTTTCATTCTCTTAGTTTTTTTTGACAGGTAAACAATACGCATAGTTTATGGTTTAGTTTATTTTCTGTTTTTGGATTGATAGATGATTGCCTTTTGTAAGGGTTTTGGATTATTTTTGAACGATAGCCCTTTAATCAATTCGTATGTTTAAAATCTGAATTGCAAGTGTAAGTAGCGAAATCATCCAGGAAGGTTGTGAAACCGTAAAGTTTACATAGGAAGGCAAAGGATACGAAATCTTGGGATGGCTGGGTCGCCGACTTCCGTGAAGAATGTGAAAATCCAAACAATAAGTCGTGTAAACATCACCTGGCAAACTTACTCGTTTTAGGTTATTTCACCATAATTGAGTTCTCAGGCAGAAAATCCAATTTTATGTAATGCCTTTCTTGGGACACGAAGTCCCCCGCAACTCGTCATTGTAGGTGGAACATCTTCATGTCGATTTGTAGTAAATTGACAGAATCCCTAGTCCCCAGACGCGATCCTCCTGAAGCTTCTTTGTTTTCGGATAATGCGATTCAAAGCATGACGCTTGCTAGTAGGATGATAAAAACGAAGGGTTGAGTTTGTAATCGAGAGATTAATCTCCCACTGTGGTCGCCAATTGTTGATGAGTAAAAATCGTTTCTGCTGATTTCGATAATTTTGTGTGTGTGTGGGTGAGAAACGAATCTAAACCCTCAACAATGTACTGCATGGGAATACTTTTTGATTTGAGAGATCAATCTGTACAACCCTGGCCTAAAGCAAAAAATGTTCGTTCCGTGTTTGTTTCGGTCACAAAGTGAAGGAGAAGGGTTGATCTTAGGGAGGAAAACGAAGAAAGTGTTGAGACCAGAATAGTTGATTATGTGAAGTGAGAACGTTTTTTGCGACTTGTATCAGGAAGTTGGACTGGCTAGCTGAATGAGAAAAGCTATCAGACGTTTTCTGTGTATGGTAAAGTTCTCCTGACCCAAAACATGTCTTTGGTAGAAATAGGTGAGACGTATTTATACAAGTCGCAAATGAAACGTATCCTGATCTCATGGGAAGTTGGAAAGATCGAGTGGTGAAGGAAAGAGTAACTCCCAAGCGTTATGCATGCGTCCATTATGAGGGAAGTAAATTCGTGTAACTCCCAGACGTTATGCATGCGGGAATTAATCGTTTACCGTTACTTTTACCACTACTAATTATCCTTCTTCATGACACTTTCTTGTAAAGGGCGCATTGCACGCCGCACGTTGTAAACCGCCAGACTAATACCCTGATGAACATCTCCCAGTTTGTGATATATTTTGATGTCTCAAATGTTTTTGTGGAAAATGTGTAGCATTTTTCTACGTGTGACAAGCTAAAGTCGAAAAACTTGTCGTAAGTGATTAGCGTGTAATGCTAGGCTCGTTTTGGCTAGTCGCCTAAAACTTGTCAGGAGCTTGCCAGCTCGGTGGCAGATTTCGATGGCCGAGATCGTATCTCGTGAAGAAGGATGGCCTTCGATTACGGCTACCACTTGTTGCTTGGCGGAGTGGCATCGGAAACGCGCTAACGGCATGTCAGTGGTGTAGCCATGGAACGCTGGCGGAGTCGTGGCATGCTGGCGAGGACGTGGCATGCTGACATGTTAGCGATCCGTGGCATGGCGGCGATGCCGTGGCATGGCGTCATGATGGTGAGTCGTGGCATGATGGAGAGGCCGTGGCATGACGTCATACTGGCGGAGCCGCGGAAGGCTGGCAGAGCCGTGGCATTATGGCGGGCTTGCAGAGCCGTGGCATGGCGGCATGATGGCGGAGCCGTGGTTGGCGGTCTGTTGGCGGGTCCGTGGAAGTTAGCTTTGTATCTAATCTGGTTGTCGTGATCAGTTAGGTTTTAGGGTTGGCCCAAGAGTTGTGCAAGTCTTGCAGTTTAGTGGTAAACTTGGACGGCTGAGATTTTGCACCCCAGGAGGAAGCACGTCCCTTGATTATGCTTGTATTTTGTTTGTGTAGTGGCATTAGCAGCGTGGTGATGGTACGCCGGCTAGAAATGGCATAGTGGAATGTCAATGACATAGTCGTGGTAAAATTAAGGCTTGGCGAGGCCATGGCCTTAGTCTTGGGTGTTGTGGAAGGCTTTACCAGCCACTTGTCCAAATTAGGGTTTGGCGTGTTCGAAACCCTAATTGGTGTGTGTAAAGTTTCCGGGTTATGCCAAGTGATGAGTGCTAAAAAGTGCATATTTCTATATCTTTTTGTTGGCATTTAACTCATCTTTTGTGCATTAATTCTACATTTTATCCCATATTCTGTATTTTCTTGGTTTTCAAGAATAAATATTTTTATTAATTAATTTTGCATTTTTAGGTAATAAATAAAGTTTGGATGAATAGCGGAACGAAAAGAGCAGAAAAGTAGTGAAAAGACGGGAGGAATTACACAAGGAAGCCGCGAAGAATGTTGTGCACAAGACCAAAAGGCTAGAAGTGGGCTTGAAGAAGAAGAATTGTCCTTAAAGAAGATATGGGCTTGGAATACCCAAGGCCCAAAACCCTTACTCAAACACATTTCCACTATCCAAGCCCGTCTCGGATTTCAGCCGTCAGATCGAAGCATTTCAGCATCCTACGGTCGCTCCATCATCGCACATCAAACTCTGAAGCCCCCGCTTTACATCGCAACGCCCATCTCCATCTTGGCTCGTCCGTTTTGCTACATCCCTTCATCCGACGGTCGCTCCACGCTTACCTCCATATCGCCGTTGGATCCACCTACCATCTTCCCATCCATCGCTCCTTGTCACAGATCATCAAACCTCGCTGAACCCGCCTAACACCCAAGTATCGAACACCTATACCCATCGCCAAACACACCCTTCTCCCAAAACCATCGACTTCACCTCCCCCATCCCTCTGCAGAGAAACAACCACCACCTTCTCCATCACCACCACCAACTCTGTCTTACAGCCACGAGAAATCCAACCACCACCACACCCCTCTTCCAAATCCCATCACCAACTATCTCGCCCCTTCTCTTGAGCCATATACTTCACTAATTTCACACGTTTCTCTGAAACCCTAAGCATGTGAAAATAGTGAATTAGGTCGAGCTAGAGCAGGAAAAGGACCAGGAGAGGCAGATACAGAGTGGGTAGAAGCGTAGGAGTGAAATTCGAGAAGTATAGGTAAGTTTCTACAAACCCTAATTTCAACTGTATTTGGGGATTTTGGGGAATTGGGTGTATGAACCCTAATTATGTAAATTGGGTATAAATAGGACTTGTGGGTGTTGTTGTAGAGGCATGCCTGGACTAGCCAGTGCGTCTGTAGGATAGTTTTAGGTTTTTACTTCTTTCCAATTTTAATTTTATCCAACAGTGTATGTTTATCCATTGATGTTCATCATGTTCTAATCTATCATTCTAGGGATTTGATAAAGCCTTGGTCTACTGTGTGTATTACATTTATCATATTGCTCTTGAAGGATAAACAAGTTTAGGAAAGAATTGAACTTAGTATGTCATCATCTTACTTTCACATTGTATGCCTTGTATGCATTGTAGTTAGATGTATAAGATGTTGATAAACTGCAACATGCTGAATTCATATGCCTTTGAGTAGTTGTACCTTAGAAAGACAACTAGTACTTTGGAAAAGACCATAGTTGTGTTTAACATCTTAATAGAAGACTGCATAGCTAAGCAAAGGTGAATTCAAACCCCTAGTTCTCACCTATTCCATCCATAACATCTTCACTCATCCACCTTCACTGTCCACTTTTATTTTTTTGTTTTCCTTCAATTTTTTCTCTTGTTCCATTGTTGTCTCTACAGCCCATCAATTGTCCACTGTGGTGTTAATAACACCACACAACCTCACTGTTCACTGCCCCTAAGAACAAGTTAGCAAAATAAGCAAGAAACCAAAAATAGCAAATATATGCCCACCTTGTCCCTGTGGACAAACCCTGCTTGCACACTCACTGCAACTGACCTTGTGCACTTGCAGGTATCATTTATGTGACTCTTTTAGAGAGCCACCAAGTTTTTGGCGTCGCTGCCGGGGACTCGGTAGCGGCGAAATTGCTTTTTCTTTTTTTGCTTTTGCTCTTGCTTGCTGATTCTTCTCTTCTGAAACCAACAGGTGCATTGCCTTGCTGCTTGCTGAAACTCCTGTTGGGCTGTTACTGTTAGGCATTGTTGCTGCACTGAACTGGTGCTGTTTCTCTTGCTTGCAGGTGCTGATGGAGCTGGTGCTAGGAGAAGCTGCCTGACCCTGGTGCAGCTGTTGTTGCTGAAGTTGTTCCTGTTGCTCTGCTGCTGAACTGAACTGTTGCTAGTGCTGCTTCTGTTGCTGGAGCTGTGCTGTGTTTTTGTTGTTGCTGTTGATGTGCTGTGGTGCTGCTCCTGCTGGTGCCAGGCCAAGTCTGCTGCAACCCCTGCTGCCTGGTGTTAAATTGAGCCATCAAAGCCCAACTGGGCTGATTCCAAGCAGCTGAAAAAAAAACAAAGCCCAACTGGGCTTTGCAACTGAAATACCCAACTGGGCCTCAGAAAAGCCAAAGCTTAGGATGATCCAAAGCCCAACTGGGCTTTTGCAACCTAACTGAGCAGCTGGGCTGTGCTTAAGCAAGTAAGCCTAAACCCATTAAGAGAACCCAACCTGTGGGCTTCCATTTTTAATTGTGGGCTTGTAATATTAAAGCCAATTTTTGGGCTTTTTATTTTCTGTTGGGTTTGTAATTAATTTTTGTGGGCTTGTTTGTTTAATTTGTGGGCTTGTATTTAATTTTTGTGAGCTTGTTTAATTTGGACTTGTATTTTGTATTCTGGGTTTTTAAACCCAGCTGAGCTTGTAACCGATCACGCTAGGTTAACTCGTTAGTGGGCCGAGTACCCAAATTCTAGGCCGAGATTTTGGACTCAGTTTCACCAAACGTTTTCAAACCAGCTGAGCCAAAGCAAACACAAAACCAACAGTGGGCTTGCTCCCATTCAAAAACCAAATTTTATTTTCTTTTTTTTTAAAAAAAAAAAAAAAAAAAACCAAAATTTTGCTCCTAATTTCAAAAACCAAAACTTTTCTCCCATTCAAAAACCAAATTTTACTTGCTCCCATTTCAACAACCAAATTTTTTCTTCTCTATCCCATTAAAACCAAACTTGCTCCCAAATTTTAAAAAACCAAAAAAATGTCTCCCACCAAAACCAAAATTTTCCCAAAAATCCAAACCCTTTAAAAACCAAATTCTGAGCTTTGTACATTCTTTACTTAGCTTTTGAGCCAATCATGAATAGATCTTTTTCTACAGTTGGGGAGTACAACAAATCCCTTAGAGAACTTGCATATGGACAAACTTCACGTTATGAACCTTCCACGGACCATGATGTCAATAGTCATAGGAATTATTATGGACATTTTCAAAGTCCCGAGCCGCAATACATGAACCCTAATGACTATTCATACATGCATCATTCATCGCAACGTGAAAATGAACATTCTGCTAGAGCCTCACTCACACAATCATCACTTATGGATCAAATAGAAGCTCGAATCACAGCTTTAGAAATGCAATCACATGAGGAATATGTCACATCTAATTTTCTTAGGCAACCTGAAATCTATGCATGTCCCGCATGTGGTAGTTTAGACCACCCTGTTGAGAATTGTCATATTTTGCATAATTTTAGGCAATCTAGAGAAAATCCAAGGTATGAAATGCCCATAAATTGTGAGAATGGTAGTCATTGGGACCATAATCAATCCTTTGAGGGTTGCGATCAATATTTTGTAAACCCTAATGACCATGCACACATGTACCATTCACCACAATTTGAACATGAAGAATTTTGTACTCCCATGAATTTAGACTCCACCACAGAAGCTTTAAGACTCAGTAAGCAAAACTTTGATAGATCTACATCACGAATTCATGCATATTTAGATCAGATTTTGCTTCACCTACAAAAGGAGGAAATTCATGAGGAAATGTATGTTGTCCCTAATGAAGTGTCTAGTCCCATTCATCTAAATGATGTTGAATATGAACCTAATTTAGAGGAACATGAATCAACTAATGACACCACCACTGTTAATGAGGACCAATATGCATGCTACCATGATGATGATTATGATGATTATGATGATATGTTAGAAGAACATGAAAATATTGTGGAACCTGTTGGTTCAATAACATATGGCTTCTCGCCCTTGACCTTCATGAATGTTGTTTTTTCTAATACTCATTGTAATTCATATGATTTTGATATTGACATGGGATTCGTACAATTATTCTGTGAAGATGAGCATGACATAGGAATAGTTGAATCTTCTGTAGACACTAATGCTAATATGCATGAAAATATATTTGATGTGTCTGATTCTCTACCTAGGTCACATTGTGATATTTCTCCTGATTTGCCGATGCATGAGAATGAATTTGTTGATGATGTTGATGACTCTGATTGTGATCTTGCCAATTTGTTTGATGATTGTGAGCATGTTGTGACACGTGTAGAAGACTTAGGAGATGTTGATGTGATTAGTAATGATGTGCCTATCGTCCTACATAAGTCACAATCTGATGGCCTTCCACCCAACCTAGATTTGGTTTGTACCCATGTTGTCAAACCAACTTTTCTGAGAGTCCCTAATCTAGGTTTGGAACTGTGTGCTTCCCAAGTCCTCTTGGACCATTTTGCATTTAAATATAATATCTTTGAGGAACCACAGTTGGAAATTGCATGTTTGCCCGTCCATAGCAAAGTACACTTTGAGTTAGATCTTGTGCATGATGAACCCCCAAAGCTGCGCGATTTTGTTATCAAAATTATATCTTCTGTAAAATCCAGGTTTGGAGGTAGCTCATTTGATTTCACAGCTTCACGTGCTTTTCTTTCATGTGTGAAGTTGTTGAAACCGCTACACTTTGTCTTTTGGGTTGATCCTCAACTCTTTAGATTGTTAGTGTATGGTGAATTTTTTGTATATAATCCAGTAGATACAATTTCTTAAAACCCTTTTTGTTCCTTTTGTATATATATTTTTCTAATCCAATATGATCTCGGCTGACATATGTTGGATTCTTGCCTTGAATAACGGAGTTCTAATATTGCTTTCGCCGAAATCGGGTATTCTCTTTCCTTTTTCTCTACTCAACATGATCCTCTTCATATGTTGTATTATAATTTTGTCCATATTTTGAAACATTGAGGACAATGTTTAGTTTAGGTTTGGGGGTATAGAGTAGATACCACGATAATATGCCATAATTGAAAACAAAACTCCATCTTTTTGAAAAAATTGAAAAATTCCAAAAAAAAATTGAAAAATCAAAATAAAAAAAAAATTAAAAATTAAAAAATCATAAAAATGGAGCTCATTTACCTTGAAATGTTGACTCTTGTGCAAATATGTAATTTTTAGGAGTCTTAGTCTAGATATTTAGGCACCCTGATTCTAGCACAATTCACATAGTGATAAGAAATTTGCACGCGCACGATCTACCAATACATGTATGGCCTCGATCTTCAAGGTGTTTGATAGGAAGTCACGATTGCCAATCACTTTAGAATACTGAACGAAACTTGACTAGCTTGTTCTTTGGTTGGTTGGGATAGAAGGTGGAGGTTACATTAAGAAAGACAACCATCGAATTTAACTGGGTGCATTAAAAAGGGCTACCTCTTGCAAAGTGTCATGTAATTTTTTTGTTTCTTTTTGTTATGTATCAAAAGAGCTACCATATGTAAAAATAAATTTCAAGTTCTTGTGCAAAAAAAAAAATAAAAAAAAAAAACGATGTATATATTCAGAAAAAAAAAATATCAGAAAAATACAAAAAAATAAATAAAAATCAAGTATTTATCAATTCCATTCTCTCTTGTTCCAAAAATAAAAGAGAGTAGTCAATGTAAATAAGAGTCATGTAAAGAGTCATCTTTTGTGTTTTATTGTAATAAGCAAGGAAGGGTGTATGACATTGATGTACAACGCGAGTAATTGTGAAATACCTCCAACTCATTCACAATTCTCGTAAAGTACGGACAGCTAGCTAGATTTCGACCTTGGTTCTTAGCCTGAGAAACTATCTCTTGGTGATTAGTAGTCATAACATCCGATCTTTCTTTACACATGTGTAGATACACTTTACACTCTTATCACATGTCTTTATTTGTTATCAGTGCTAGGATTGTGCCTTGGATAGCTAGATTGACATATCCATTTTGCTGTGAGCTTAAACTGACTTGCACATGTCACATTTGATGGAATCTGAGCTTATATTTTGACCTAGAACTTTGTAGGTACGTTTGAAGCAAACCTTCACGAGACTTAACTCGTCCACTAGGGACACTTAGTGGTTTAAAAGGCTTAGTGCATATGCTAAATGCATTCGAGAGACCAGCGACAGTGGTATATGTAGGATTTCCTTAGTTTTGTTTTACTTGAGGACAAGTAAAATTCAGGTTTGGGGGTATTTGATGAGTGCTAAAAAGTGCATATTTCTATATCTTTTTGTTGGCATTTAACTCATCTTTTGTGCATTAATTCTACATTTTATCCCATATTCTGTATTTTCTTGGTTTTCAAGAATAAATATTTTTATTAATTAATTTTGCATTTTTAGGTAATAAATAAAGTTTGGATGAATAGCGGAACGAAAAGAGCAGAAAAGTAGTGAAAAGCCGGGAGGAATTACACAAGGAAGCCGCGAAGAATGTTGTGCACAAGACCAAAAGGCTAGAAGTGGGCTTGAAGAAGAAGAATTGTCCTTAAAGAAGATATGGGCTTGTCATACCCAAGGCCCAAAACCCTTACTCAAACACATTTCCACTATCCAAGCTCGTCTCGGATTTCAGCCGTCAGATCGAAGCATTTCAGCATCCTACGATCGCTCCATCATCGCACATCAAACTCTGAATCCCCCTCTTTACATCGCAACGCCCATCTCCATCTTGGCTCGTCCGTTTTGCTACATCCCTTCATCCGACGGTCGCTCCACGCTTACCTCCGTATCGCCGTTGGATCCACCTACCATCTTCCCATCCATCGCTCCTTGTCACAGATCATCAAACCTCGCTGAACCCGCTTAACACCCAAGTATCGAACACCTATGCCCATCGCCAAACACACCCTTCTCCCAAAACCATCGACTTCACCTCCCCCATCCCTCTGCAGAGAAACAACCACCACCTTCTCCATCACCACCACCAACTCTGTCTTACAGCCACGAGAAATCCAACCACCACCACACCCATCTTCCAAATCCCATCACCAACTATCTCGCCCCTTCTCTTGAGCCATCTACTTCACTAATTTCACACGTTTCTCTGAAACCCTAAGCATGTGAAAATAGTGAATTATGTCGAGCTAGAGCAGGAAAAGGACCAGGAGAGGCAGATACAGAGTGGGTAGAAGCGTAGGAGTGAAATTCGAGAAGTATGGGTAAGTTTCTACAAACCCTAATTTCAACTGTATTTGGGGATTTTTGGGAATTGGGTGTATGAACCCTAATTATGTAAATTGGGTATAAATAGGACTTGTGGGTGTTGTTGTAGAGGCATGCCTGGACTAGCCAGTGCGTCTGTAGGATAGTTTTAGGTTTTTACTTCTTTCCAATTTTAATTTTATCCAACAGTGTATGTTTATCCATTGATGTTCATCATGTTCTAATCCATCATGCTAGGGATTTGATAAAGCCTTGGTCTATTGTGTGTATTACATTTATCATATTGCTCTTGAAGGATAAACAAGTTTAGGAAAGAATTGAACTTAGTATGTCATCATCTTACTTTCACATTGTATGCCATGTATGCATTGTAGTTAGATGTATAAGATGTTGATAAACTGCAACTCCATGCTGAATTCATATGCCTTTGACTAGTTGTACCTTAGAAAGACAACTAGTACTTTGGAAAAGACCATAGTTGTGTTTAACATCTTAATAGAAGACTGCATAGCTAAGCAAAGGTGAATTCAAACCCCTAGTTCTCACCTATTCCATCCATAACATCTTCACCCATCCACCTTCACTGTCCACTTTTATTTTTTTTGTTTTCCTTCAATTTTTTCTCTTGTTCCATTGCTGTCTCTACAGCCCATCAATTGTCCACTGTGGTGTTAATAACACCACACAACCTCACTGTTCACTGCCCCTAAGAACAAGTTAGCAAAATAAGCAAGAAACCAAAAATAGCAAATATATGCCCATCTTGTCCCTGTGGACAAACCCTGCTTGCACACTCACTGCAACTGACCCTGTGCACTTGCAGGTATCATTTCTGTGACTCTTTTAGAGAGCCACCACCAAGTCATGGGAGCAACCGTAAGGAATGGTTGTGGGAGGATGCTCATGGCAAGTTGTCATAAAGTGTGCTCGCAAAGCTTTCCTTTGGTAAGGTGTGTTTGGTCTGCGCATTTGGGATGCGCGCCTAGCATGTGTAATATGAGCATGTGGTATGTTTTTTGGTACGTTTTTGAGAAGCTGGCGCGTTTTGTGAAACTAACTTAGCATGGAAAATTCTTTTGAGGTCATGGCATGGAAAACTAGTGGGATGACAGGCTAGGGGTGCGGCCACACTATTTTGGCGCGCTGGGCGGTTTTGGAGCGACTTGATTGGTCGATGAGAAGTGGGACGGCAAGCTAAGGGAGCGGCCACACTTGTGTTGGCGCACTGGGCGGTTTTGGAGCGACCTGATTGGTCGATGGGAAGTGGGCCGATAAGCTATGGGCGCGACCACACTTCTTTGGCGCGCTGGGAGGATTAGGAGTGACCTGATTGGTCGATGGGAAGTGGGCCGGCAAGTTAGGGGAACGGCAACATTTCTTTGGCGCGCTGGGCGTCTTGGGAGTGACCTGATTGGTCGATGGGAAGTTGGTCGGCAAGCTAGGGGCGTGTCCACACTTTGGCGAGTTGGGAGGCTTTGGAGCGACCTGATTGGTTGAAGGGAAGTGGGCCGGAAAGCTAGGGACGCGGCCACACTTCTTTGGCGCGCTGGGCGGCATTGGAGCAACCTGATTGGTCGATGGGTAGTGGGACGACAAGCTAGGGGTGCGACCACACTTCTTTGGCGCTCTTGGAGGATTTGGAGCGACCTGATTTGTCGATGGGATGTGGTCCAGCAAGCTTGGGGCGCAGCCACACTTCTTTGGTGGTTGGGCGGCTTTGGAGCGACCTGATTGGTCGATGGGAAGTGAGCCGGCAATCTAGGGGCGCGGCCACACTTCCAGTTTGTTTTTTTCGCCTAAGTATTTAGTGCAATGACCTTAATCATAGTACTTGGAGGTTCATGCTACTCCGCTACGAGTGTACATAAATCCGTCACGCCATACTGATGTTAAGGGTTCAGCCGGGAAACACAATACAGGAAAGTACTCAGTGAGTTTTGTGTCGGCGAGGTGCCAGAATTTACAGAACGTTATGGATAGAGGTATATTGAGTGGATCTATAATATGTCAGTGGAGAGTCCAGCACACTTGGCTTGGTTTCCTTATGAAATGACGTCATATCAGGTAAGGGGTTTTACGGTTTTAACCCTAAGCTTAAAACCACCATCAACACCACCATAAATTAGTTGTCTCATTTGAAACCTTGATCTTGGAATCTCCAGTCAGCAAGGTTGAGTATCCTTCATGGCCTAAGCCCCATCCCCCTCGATGATTTACTAACTATCTCCTTGGACAAACCTTTCGTCAAAGGGAACGCGATATTCTCCTTGGATTGCGTCCAATCTATGGAAATAACGCCTGTTGAGATTAGTATTTTCAAAGAATCACGTCTTCTACGCATATGTGTAGACTTTCCATTGTAAAAGCTATTATTAGCTCTACCTATCGCAGATTTGTTGTCACAATGTATAGATATAACTGGCACAGGCCAATGCCAGAGAGAAATATCTTCTAAAAAGTTTCTTAGCCATTCGTCCTCCTCCCCTGCTTTATCTAATGCAATAAACTCCGACTCCAAAGTGGAACGAGCTATACGTGTCTGTTTGGAACTCTTCTAAGATACAGACGCACCTGCTAGAGTGAATACATATCCACTCGTAGATTTAGACTCCTCTGAGGCAGCTATCCAGTTTGCATCGCAAAATCCCTCAAGGATAAGCATAAGAAATGTCTGGTCTCGTACAATTCATCAAATACATCAGAATTCCTATGACTATCGAGTATTCAAGTTGGTTAACTCCTACACCCTTATTCTTCTTGAGTTGACACTTAGAATCATAAGGAGTACACACAGGTTTACAGTTAAACTGATTATATTTCTTAAGTACGGACTCAACATAATGAGACTGACTCAGACTATAGACATTAGAATTTTTTTTAATCTTCATCCCTAATATGACATCATAGAGGCCTAAGTCTTTCATGTCAAAGTTCTCCTTCAACAGTTTCTTAGTGGAATTAATAACATCCATGTTTGTACCTAGTATAAGCATATCATCAACATAAAAGCGTAAAATCACACATGCATCCTTGACAAGTTTAGTATAAGCACACTTATCAGATTCATTAATTCTAAAACCACTAGAAATCATCACATGATCAAATTTCTCATGCCACTATTTAGGTGCTTGTTTCAATCCATACAGATTTAACCAGTTTACAAACTTTCTTTTCATAAACTTTAACTACAAAGCCCTCAGGTTGTTTTCTATAAATTTCTTCATCTAACTCACCATTAAGAAACGTTGTCTTTACATCCATTTTATTTATCTCTAGATCATGGACAGGAGCTATAGAAATTAACATCCTAATGGAGCTAATTCTACTCACCGGCGAATAGGTGTCGAAGAAATTTATACCTTCTATTTGTCTGTAACCTTTATCTACCAACCTAGCCTTGTATTTTTCAACAGTTCCATCTATCTTACGTTTTCTCTTCAAAATCCATTTACAACTTATGGCCTTAGACCTTGGAGGTAAGTCTACAAGTTCAAAAGTACCATTTTCTCGAATGGAATCCATTTCACTAATGGAAGCTTCTTTCCACCATGGAGCTTCAGGACAAGTCATGGCTTCTTTATATATCTGAGGATCTGACTCGGCTAGGTATGTAATGCAACCAGGATAGGTTTTCTTAGTTTTATCCTTTTTACCTCTTCTAGGTTCTACTTTTGGTTCATCTTCCTCCAAAGGTAATTACTGACTAGTTGAAGGCACATGTAGGGGATCATTTAAACATCTCTTTCGAGAATCACGTTTCAAAGGAAAAATATTCTCAAAAAACTCAGCATCCCTAGCTTTTTCTTGTACTCCGACCAAGAAGATGGTAACTTCTCAATCACCGCAGACACTTGAAAAGTCTCATCAATGACCATACCTTCATCAAGAATCTCATTAATGATTTGTTTAAATTCGAGGAATTGATCAACAACAGGCTTATCATTCGTCATCTTGAAATCCATAAACTTTACTACCGGAAATTTCTTGCTTCCTGCAGTCTCAGCTTGGTACTTTGGTTCTAACGAAGTCCACAAATCATAAGCAGTAAGTTATCTTTAGCATTGTAAAAATCATACATCGCATCTTCCAAACCATTCATGATATGATTTTTATCCATATAATCACCCCTTGTATAATACACTTTATCATCATCAGTATTATCTTTCTTATTCATCAAAACATCAAGAGGACCCTGCAGTACTGCGTCCAAATCATGATTGCTCGGGAAAAAAAGCATCTTGGATTTCCATCTCTTGAAATCCTTTCCGTTAAACTTCTGTGGTCTTTCAACGTTGATCTTTGTTTCCATTTTTGACATCGTTGCAAGGAATACTAATGTGTTAAGATTGTTGGAATCTTGCAACAATGAACAGCACGTTAGACGTATCAAAATAATATGTAAATAACTAATCCGAAATAATTCTACCGAAATAACTTGACGAGGGCAGAATCACAGGTTCAACAAGTTTTCCTTAACACGTTAGTTCGCAGGTATACTCGAGTTGAGTAATGCTAAACCCCTCACAGTGAAGATGTGTCCAGGATAACACTGCCCGATATAACTTGAATTAGCACAACGCCTGTTACCCTCTCTTCGAACTCAGCAACGGGGATGGAAATTAAAACACCGAAAATTAAAAAACAAGAAGATGAAGAAAAGAAGACGGAAAGATGGTCGCTTCTTATGTGTTTTGAAAACATAATTTGGAGTTGAATTTATATGAAAAGATGCTTGCAAATCAAGTTAGGTTTTTGTTTTCTTAAAAAACAAGTAAAACTCGTAAAGGAATTTACCTATAAATAAAACTCTTCAAAAAATATTTTTGGAATTAATTTCCTAAAGAAAACACGCCAAAAATAAATCCGAGTAGAAGAGGGACTTGGTGCATGGCATACACATATATTGCATGGGTTGAAAAATGTATTTTTCCCACCCGCTCCACCCACATTGTTTTACAACATATCCATAAGAATATGTTCTATTGTACCCAATGTGGACTAAAGAGAGATTCATTCACTCATACGAGCAAGTATCCTTAGACCCATAGGTCACTAGATCAAACCACACCAAGACCAAAAGATATTTTATTAAAAACTCATTTTTCTCCAACAATCCCCCACATGAATGAAATCTCGGTAAAAACAAAAAGTCAAAGTAAGGAAAATACCATCTAGGCAAAGGTGTCCATGAGGTCTTGAACCCTTACTTAGTGAGAAGTTACCATAACTACTTGCTAAACAGTGAACCTAGTCTTGAACTGACAGTGTTTCGTTATAATTCGCGACAACAACCACGCATGATATCCTCTTGGCGTTGCTAAGTTCGTGTCGTTTTGTCCAGCTTGGCCATGGACATATCCTGTTTCTCAGAATGCTCTAGAGAATCGTCCCAATTCTCATAGGAAGCGGCCCCACTTCCACATTCAGATAGGTGAGTTCCATCAAGAGTGTTTACTGCTACACCCCACTTCAATCTTATATTGAAACTATGGAACTCATTCAGACTTATTTAAAAGTCATCCTCCACATGGAGTCACACTATCACATCAACACCATAGGGAATGGATGGAGAATGAAATTCTCTGATAGTGTTTATCTTTACCTACCATAAATTAGTTGTCTCATTCGAAACCTTGATATTGGGATCTCCAATCAGCAAGGTTGAGTATCCTTCATGGAAATTTTAATTATTGAGCCTAAGCCCCATCCCCCTTGATGGTTTACTAACTATCTCCTTGTCCAAACCTTTCGTCAAAGGGTTCGTGATATTCTCCTTGGACCTTGTCCAATCTATGAAAATATAGCCTGTTGAGATTAGTATTTTCAAAGAATCATGTCTTCTACGCATATGTATAGACTTTGCATTGTAGAATCTATTCTTAACTCTACCTATTGCAGATTTTTTGTCGTAATGTATAGATATAGCTGGCACAGGCCTATGCCAGACAAGAATATCTTCTAAAAAGTTTCTTAGCCATTCGGCCTCCTCTCCTGCTTTATTTAACACAATAAATTCCGATTCCATAGTGGAATGAGCTATACATGTCTGTTTGGAACTCTTCCAAGATACAGACGCACCTGTTAGAGTGAATACATATCCACTCGTAGACTTAGACTCCTCTGAGTCTGCAATCCAGTTTGCATCACAAAATCCTTCAAGGAGGGCAGGGTACCCTTCGTAATTCAAACAAAAGGTCATTGTGAACTTTAAGCACCTCAGCACTCTGATAAGTGCATCCCAATGCATCTGCCCTGGATTACAAGTATACCTGCTTAACCTAGTCACAGCATCAGCAATGTCTTGTCTCGTATAATTCATCAAATACATCAGACTTCCTATGACTCTCGAGTATTCAAGTTGGTTAACTCCTACACCCTTATTCTTCATGAGATGACACTTAGAATCATATCGAGTACAAACAGGTTTACAGTCAAATTGATTATATTTCTTAAGTATGGCCTTAGACCTTGGAGGTAAATCTACAAGTTCAAAAGTACCATTTTCTCGAATAGAATCCATTTCACAAATGGAACCTTCTTCCCACCATGGAGCTTCAGGACAAGTCATGGCTTCTTTATAAGTCTGGGGATCAGACTCGGCTAGGTATGTAATGCAACCAGGATAGGTTTTCTTAGTTTTAGCCCTTTTACCTCTTCTAGGTTCTACTTCTGGTTCATCTTCCTCTAAAGGTAATAACTGACTAGTTGAAGGCACATCTAGGGGATCATCTAAACGTCTCTTTCGAGAATCACGCTTCAAAGGAAAAACATTCTCAAAATTTTCAGCATCCCTAGACTCCATGATAGTATTCAACCCTATATCAGAAATTTCAGAATTCACAACCATAAACCTGTGAGCACTAGAATGTTCAGGATTAGAGCTGGCAAACGGGTGGTCCAGGGCTTGCCCGTTGCGGGTTCCACGGGTTCGGGTTAATATGGGTTGAAACCCACGGGTTGTCATTTCCTCAACCCGTGCCCGTAACGGGTTTAACCCGCGGGTTTCACGGGTTAGCCCGCCCGTTTCAGAAATCAGTTATCGTTTCCTCAACCCGTGCTATTTCTTCTGAGTTATCGAGACCAGCATCTCCCACAGAAAGATTCAACCAATTCACGGACCATAACTCCCCTTTCAAAGTACAGAAAACACCATCACTGCCTTCCACTGATTTGTTATTCAAGACATGCCCTAATTCTTTGAAAGCTATCTCATCAAAAGTGACAGACACCACATTCTCGTCACTTCCATTCACCGCAGAAATCCAACCCCATCAACAGTTTCCATTCTATAGCTCAGCTCATCACCACCAGTTTCGATCCAAGCTTTTGCTGCCATCTCTATTCGAGTATCGGCAGTTCATGTACACACCAGCCTTCACAAGAATCACAACCATCACTAGAACTCAACCAGACTTGAACTCAAATCACACAGACCTTAACTTTACTGATGTATTATTTCTTAATCTATTCTCATACAGACGAAGGTCTGTAATACAACCACCTCCTAACCAAGATCATTTCCTACATAACCCATTCTGCACTTCCTTCTTGGATATCCATTCCATACAAGAACGATCAATGCCTTAACCCAACAATACCTTCAGCTCAAATCAATCACCACCACTGCCAGCATCTAATTCGATCCATCTCAAACAATCAGTACCCCATCTTCATTCATTTCAAGATCCGTACATTTGTTAACCCCCACTGCCAACTGCAATTCACGACTAACATCTGCAGACCGCCACCAGCTAATAGTGCACGGAGATAGAGAAAGAGAATAGTCTTCACAAGTTTACGGGTTGTACCTGCGGGTTCACGGGCCGGGGCTGGTTAACCCGTTTACTCACAAGCCGACATTTCTCCAACCCGAACCCGGCTTGTTTTGAAACAAGCCGAGCTGGGTTCGGGTTTTCACGGGTCAGGCACAGGTTAACCCGCGGTTTTTGGCTTGTTTGCCAGCTCTACTCAGGATACCCTATAAAAACACAATCAAACGGTTTTGGTTCATATCTTATTTTTCTTTGGAGGAGGGATGCCCACCTTTGCCAAGCACCCCCACACTTTGAAGTAATCATAAGATGGTTGTCTACCTTTCCATAACTCATATGGAGTTTTATCTGATCCTTTAAAGGGTACTCTGTTCAGGATGTAATTGGCGGAGAGGATAGCCTCCCCCCAAAATTCGAATGTAATCATGAACTAATCAACATGGCATTCATCATATCCTTAAGGATATGGTTCTTACGTTCAGCTACACCATTGGATTGAGGTGAATAAGGGGTTATAGTCTCATGTATTATACCATGTTCTTCACAGGAATCTCCTACAGGAATTTCATACTCACAACCACGGTCAGACCTAATAATTTTAATGGTAGTATTCAATTGGCAGGGCAAGCAGGTTACTTTCTAACGCCCAATGAAGGGCAATAAGCATATAGCTTAAAATGGCTCCTGTATTTTAGACATATTTTAAAACGCTCGAACAACGGTTATATCGGTTGTACTATTTACCAATAAGTACGAGAGCAAAATTAGGGTCCGCATTGGTACAATGTCGGAAACAAACGCCAAAACTGGGTGCTCATGATCAATAGCAAGCATCCTTAGGGGGTATAAGTTCATGAAAGCTGAAGGGCCTTCCTGCTTTGATAATCCAACTTCAGTGGTAAATCTCAGAACAAAGTTTAACAGAAGAAACGCAACAGCCTGCAAACACACAACGCTAGAAACTTTCAGCTTCACAGAGAAGAAAAAGTGCAGATAAAATTTTACTATCAGCAGTAATAGTACATTCATAAGTGAAGTAAGCAATAATAGAAGTTCGAAAATGAAATGTAAAAGAAGCTGGTGTAGCAAGACTAACTTCTATCAACGTCTCCTTCACAATTGGATATCGTAAATTTAAAATACCAGTCGTGCCCAGAAGAAAGCTTGCTACTTTTCCTTCTGTTACTATGTCAATGAAAAGAATAAAATAAGATTCAATGATAAGAAGACAGTACATAACAGCTGCAGAATTAGAATTGGGAACAGAAACTCACAAATGTAACTATTTGATAGAAAAGTGCATGCCCGTATTGCGACCAGAAAAATAGCAGAAATGACCCTCAAAGAAATGTGACAATCACCGTTGGAAGGAGAAATCTGGCATAGCTTGTCAGACCTCCTGATGGCAACGGTGTGTACAAACAATGACAGAACGAAAATTCCTAGGCCGACGCCCATCATCTTTAAATCAAATTCTGTCCATTTGGAGCGGGCAAGTTCAGCAACACTTGCCAAGAAATTT
Organism: Papaver somniferum; assembly: GCF_003573695.1. Classification (NCBI taxonomy): domain Eukaryota; kingdom Viridiplantae; phylum Streptophyta; class Magnoliopsida; order Ranunculales; family Papaveraceae; genus Papaver; species Papaver somniferum. The sequence goes on along the minus strand of NC_039362.1, from coordinate 14,699,589 downwards.
GAATATGCATCAATTTGCCCCTGGAGAATAGTTAATGAAGCATCACAGCTTTCATAAGGGGTCTCATTTCCACACGATGAGAAGTTTTCTGATCTCTGTGACCAACTACTTTGTGCTTTATCATACATGTCTGCAACATGCCGCAAGTCCTCTAAGGAAAACCCAATAACCAATGCTGCTGAATAAGCATCAATATATCGTTTCACCTGCAAAAATATGATGCAGCAAAGGCTAGGGTAACTAAGTAAACTGATGGAGTAACCGAACCTTAAATACAGCTGAAGGTAGAACAAGTATCCATTATTAAAATTAGTTCCCCAAGTAACTAATTCAATTCAAAACTAGGACCAGCTAAATGGAAGCTACAGAAATTACTGCATCAAGATGTTCGAGGAAAATTAACTAAAGATTTCACTGTTTCATATTACTCACAATCACAAAAACAGTACCTGCCAGGAATTGATGCAAAGAACGTTAGCATAGTTTTGCATCCATTTCTCCAAATGTGAGTGTTTGTAATTTGCACTGATGACTGGTAGATTCCAAGTTCCAGAACTTAAACCATATAACTCAGAATTAACGCGCCCAATGCTGGAAAGATGCGTCTAGTTCAACATTTTATCAGTACAACTGAATCCTACTAGTTCAACATTTTATCAGTAAAACTGAATCCTACTTGAAGAAGAGATTTTGCAACTAATCAAATCTGATGTACTTTATATATTTCCTTATATAAGATAAGCAGTCCTTCAAATCCAGGAGTTCTTTTATACACAATTAACATTAAGGATTTGCTTACATTGCACCTTCCATATGGAATAGGAATGCCAAGTAGTGCGGTTACTGTTGCAGCAAAGTCAAGCTACATCCAAATGAACCAGCAAATTCATGTGAGAATAATATAAAATAGAAATCACTTAAAAGATGAAATTTGAAAAGTCAAAGATTAAGGCAATGTAACCTGTTGGATGGTGCTAGCACGAACCTTCTTTCCATTCTGCAAATTGGAAAACAAAACAAGATATTTTAGAGAAGAAGGAATAGTAGCATCTAGTCAGGTTACAAAAAATGAAGTCACTTTTTTTTTGCGGAAAGCCAGGTAACAGAATTATGTAACTAAAAGAATACCGAATCCAATATGCAAGATGCAGTATCAAGGGCAGATGGTATGGAAGCAGGAGGATTCTTCAAACTCATTGCAAAAAGCGATGTTTCAACCTGGACAAGTGCAATGAGGAATTTGACACACCATATTAAAGGTTTTAGAGAAACCAAGAAAAGTAATAAACCTCTTCGGCAGTCCCTCCTCCATGATCACCATTTAAGGTTTGGCCATGATCTCCCATAACCATAAAGAAGGTATTTTCGTGTAAGCCTCCAGGTCCAGATTGGTTCTTCAGCACTTCTACTACTTTCTGGAAAAGATAATACTGTTCAATTAATATTGCATGCATGAACTGGTATAGAAAAAACTCCAAAAAGGTATTTTTCCCTTCTTAAAAAATCTAAGACGCAAATATAATGGATCAAGTGTAAGAGTTCGAGAAGCTCACTTCTAGAATTACATTGTATTGTTCCAGCTTTTCTATCATGGGAGTAGAATCCACTCCAAATATATGGCCTGCATGATCCTGGACCACATAACTACTTTTCGGTATGCATGAACAGAACAAGAATATAACAACTTGACAGAAACAATGATATTACTAAAGATCATTTTCTAGGGATTGGTGTATATTCAGCATGGATGAGATATATTGCTGTTGTATCAAAACTTACACATATATGGACTATATGGAGTAAAGGAAGATAGAGAGAGCAAATCAGAAAACTTGGTACTCAGCAACTATTTGATTAGAAACCAATAAATCTTCCATCTTTGTTTTTATCAATAATAAAAAGTAATAACCCAAAGATCAAGATATAACCACAGAAACTATGCTAAATGGGCATCATTTAAATGAGGAAAGAAAAACGTGATAATTATAAACAGTTGTCTCCAAAGTGATAGTACACAATTTGGTAGTCCCTTCCCTTACCCCCTTAACTAGGATAACGTTCCAAAGAATTGAATGGGATGATAGGTGAAATAATAATGAAGTAAAACATACCACGCCGAGAAAATGAGCAATTAGGACATCCCAGTCTTCCTCGTAAAGAGAAGGAATCAAATGATGAACACAACCATCATCTACCTGGAGGGAAGTACCAGAACAGATTAATGCAGGTGACCTAAATATGAAAGACTTTATTAAAAATCTGAAACAGATAACAATTAGATACAGATAGAAGACATATTGGGCATACCGTATGAAGGTCTTTAACATTAAAGGATGGTTAAGGGTAAGATTTTCCAAATAGATCAGGAAACAACTGCACCCAAGTATCATCCCCCATCATCAACACCCGCTTTCCATTTTGAACCAGCTGAGAAGCTCAGAAACAAACAAAAAATCATATCCATAGCAAGGAACAAACCACCTCCAAAATTTATACAGTAAATGAGCAGAACCATATGAGTGAAGAAGACAGACAGTGTTACCTGATGTATCAAGTTATCTTCGGTAATCGAGGGAGCACCAAAGCTATTTCCTACATCGACGAATGTAGGAAGTCCACCAGTTGTCATACCCTGAAAGAAACATCTCCCAAACGACGATTAACACTATATCGATTTAGTTAAGACATTTGTACTCCGATAGTAACTATCAGCAAGCTTATTGGATAAAAATGATTGACAACATCAAACTATCTAGTATAATTTTAGTTTTGATCCATATTCGTCTCTAATTAGTTTAGAATTGAAATGCAGGTTTTTTTATACTTCAACATACACCAAACCATTTTATTTTTTTAAAGAACACACCAAACCATGTTACACATTGTTCAAATAGCATATATCTAACTAAGCATCATTATGAATCGTTGAATATAAACAATCTTGTCTAGTCACCTTGAGACGTTGCAAACTAGTTGTAGGTGGATCAGCAAGAGCCTTAAAAATCTTAGCTGACGATTTCTCATCCGACGCCAATTTCTGCAATACGTGTAACTTGTCCATCCATGGCTTCTTCTCACCTTCAAAGAAAGAACTGGATGCAAGAAAGTCGAACCTGCATTTCAAGTTAGGGCAAAACTAGAGCACTCACAATATCAACAAAAGGAGAAATTAAAGAGCAAAATAAGATTACTGAATACTTGTGTTACCTTAATGCATCAAGCACGATTATGACCACACGATTAACAGCAGGTTTGGTCCAACAAACCCTAGAATTTTTTTGATGTTGATCATCAGTTAAATTGAAATTAGGGTTATTACAAGAATTTAGTTGTGAGAGCTTCCATGGATATCCTAAATATGGAACGAGGCGATCTAATTTATTATTGAAAATACAGAAATACCCTTTAATAACCAAAATAATACAATAAAACCCTGAAATCTAACCTTCACAACAAGAAAAAAACAAACGCCTCTTTTTCTTCGTCTCTTCTCCCCCGTCGCCTCTTTTTCTTCCTCTTCCTTTCTTTTTTCTTTTATCTTCAAGACTGTTAATAGATTCTCAACAAGTAATAACTTCATATGGTAAGAGTCCAAAACCCAACCATTTTTTATTACTTTTAATCCCATAAATAAATTAGATTTGATTAATTTAGAGAATAGAAAAATTAGTTTCATAACCGAATATGGTTGGGCAACCGTAGAACTAGTTTACGGTGGACAAATATTGGTTTCCTCACCGTATAAATATTCTACGGTCGGGAAAATATGAACTCTCGACCATAAGGGATTACCTAACTTTTGTATACGGTTGGAAAACCCAACCACAAGTTATCCTGAATTTGTATACGGTTGGGAAAATATGAACTCCCAACCGTATATGAGATATACGGTTAGGAAACCAAATCGTAACTTCCGGAGTTTTTTATTATTATTTTTTTAATTTCTTCACGAAATTTTTGATTTTGATTTTCAAGTATTAACTATAATCAAATAATTAGTCTAATCTTATAATTAATCTTGTTTAATTTAGTTAATTTAGTCATTAACATTAATTAATTTTTGAAATAAGGGATTTCGGAAATATTATTTGATGATCCTTTTTTTGTCATCTTGTGAGCCCTCAAAACCAATATCTTGGAACCACTATAACATGTTTCTCCAGGAAAGCTTTGAAAATTGTGAAACGTGATGGTAGAAAAATTAGATTAGCTGAAAATTGTGAAACGTGATGGTAGAAAAATTAGATTAGCTGTAATTGAGCATATCACTTCTATGCCTAGTGTAGTTATTCCAATCAAGGAGCTAGTTAAAATATGTAGGGAAGAAAATGTTGAGCAAATCTTTGTAGATGGTGCACATGCAATTGGTTGCGGTGATGTTGACATGAAAGAAAATGGTGCTGATTTTTATACTAGTAATTTGCATAAATGGTTGTTTTGTCCGCCTTCTGTTGCGTTTTTGTATTGTCGGAAAGGTAGCTAGTCGAGTAGAGTTGCGTTATCTGGTTGTTTCCAGTGATTATGTTTATGGATTGGCTATTGAAAGTGGCTGCATCGCGAATAGAGATTATAGTTCACAGCTAGTGGTTCGTTCGGTATTAGAATTTGTTAGTAGATTTGAAGGTGGTATAGAAGGAATCAAGAAACAGAAAATGGGTTGTATGGCCAAAAGCGCATATTTTTGGGGCCATATGGACATGTAGATATTAAGTCTAGGTCAAATGATTAGAAGAATCTTTTTAATAGGGAGAGACTTTACTACCCTTCATATCACATTGCTTCTCGTCATTTTTTTCGTCTTCTTCGTCACAAAAACCAGATCTGAAAAGCTACCAGCTCGCGTTCTCCATCGCCGCCATCACCACCGTGGAAAATCAAACTCTCTCTTCAAAAAAATTTCATAACCACCACCAGCACCACCACCAATTCCGCCACACCAAAAATCCTCGTCAGTATCAACACCAAGTCGACTCAATCAGACGTATTTATCACCACCACCAAAAACATGGATCAAATCTTCTCTTAATCGCCACCACAAAAAGGGTAATTACTATTTCTATCTACTAATTTTAAGTTTTCTTTTGTTTCATTTTTTTTACTGATTTTGAAATCGGATTCACCTGCTTCATAATTTCTCCCTAATCTTATCCATGCTCAAGATTAGGGCAATTTTGCTTATTACCCATTTAAAATTGGATGAAGCTGGAATCAACCATCTAGGTTCAATTAAATTTGGTCAAAATTGTTGTCAATGAGAAATTTGTTACGAAATCAGCGTGTATGCTGCGAAATTGGTTTCTGTGATGTGAAATTGTGTTGATTCCAGGATGAAACCGGCTTCATACAAGTTTAATCTGCATTTTCAGCTGATTTAAAGTAGGATGAAACTTGTTTCAATAAGCATATTTCCTCTGTATACATTTCATTTTACAAAATTGATTGAATTCATATACCTAGATGCACTAAAGAGAAGAAAAAGTTATATTTTATTCCAAATCGGTTTCATCATGTTTTAGGTTTAGTTCAATTTGCTTTCATCCATGTTTGCTGGTGATGAAACTGATTTCATCCCTTTTGAATTTGTTTTTATACAAGTTTAAAATAGGATGAAACTAGTTTCATCCTGCTTAATTAGGATGAAACTAGGATGAAACTAATTTAATCCTTTCTAAGATTGAGTAAAATTTGTTTTTTTTGTAAAAATATGCAGGATGAAAACTAGTTTCATATAGTTTATTCATTGATATACCATTTTCGTCAGAATACTCAACTAGAAACCAGTTTCATCTAGTTGTAAACTTTCATATAGCTGTATTTTCGCCAAATGTGTAGGATGAAACCAGTTTCATATAACTTCCATATTGATATACCTTAATTTCATAAGAATACTCAGGATGAAACCAATTTCATCTGGTTGTAAACTGTAATATAATTGTTTTTTTGTCAAAATATGCAGGATGAAACTATTTTCATCTAGTTATAGACTATTATATAGTTGTATTTTCATCGGAATATGCTGGATGAAATCAGTTTCATCTCGTTTTGAAGGTGCAGCTGCAGGATTGGACCGAGCTTGGTTGTAGTTGAAATTGAGACTAAGAAGATGTTGTTCTTGCTTATAAACAGATGAATTCGAGGTTGAGATGCTATTACTTGAAGATTATGATGATGAATTAAGAACGGGTTTGGTTCAGATTCAATGAAGATGGGTTTCTGAAATTTGTTGTCTTGATGTTGCTATTGAACTACATGTATGGATTGTTAAGAATCTGTATTGATGTGGATGGTTCTTGAACACAGTGAAGATGGTGATGGAGTTGATGCAGGTTGGCTTGAGCTGTAAACTGGTGGTATTGAGGTTCAGGTGGGATTTGAACTGAGTTTGTTGGTAGAGATGTCAAGAACAGGGAGTAGTGATGGCTGCAGTTTTTGTGAAGTTTCAGTGGTGGTTAAAATGGGTTTTGAGTCTGGAATGGAAATGTGATGTTGCAGGTGAACAAGAAATGTTCTACCAGCGAACGGAGTTGTAATGGATGATTATGAAGTTGGAGATGTAAATGAATGTGCTATCGAATGCAGTGTCTAGAGTTGTGTGAGATTTGGACAGAAATGGAGTAAATGGGATTCTCTGTGTTGATGGCGGAAGATTGCGTATGAATTGCAGGCCAAGCATTGGAGATGGAGCATGAAAGATGAATGTAATGAGATATTGCAGGGATTGGAGCAGAGATTGACAAGAAGATGCAGGTACAGGAAACGGAAGGTTGTTATGATAATGTACATGAACTGAGATTGTAGATGTTGTCTAAAGAAGATGATGGTGTTTAATGTGAAGTTGAACTGAGACAATTGCAGGAAATGTGTGAATGAAATGCAGCTGGTAGCTATAATAAAGAAGCTGGTGATACTGAAATAGCATGCAAGAAGCTACAAAGTGGGTCTCTGGAATTGGCAGTTGTGATGTTGTTGTGGCAGAATGAGAAGGTTTCAGTGCAGCTGCAGATGGATAATGGTTCGAGTCTGAGAACTGGTGATATAAGGTGGTGCAGAACAAGTATTTTCTTCTTGTCTTGGTGTCTAGTGAAGTTGTGGCAGCTGGAGTTACAGGGGATTGAAGATTAAATGGTTATGATGTTGTTGATTACAATGAATGCAGTCATGCGTGAAGATGTTGTTTACAAGAGACCAAGTTCAGTTTGAAAGACAAGCTAGAAGACTAGATTTTGGTCAAGTTTTTATCTAATCAGTCAGGCAAAGGAACCGGGGATTTTCCATGGTTCAATGGTCGCTTTTGGAAGTTAACGGGTATTTTAGGTGATTGATATTTTTTGTTTTTATTTTCCTGGGTCAAATATCCATTTTGGCTAGATGAACATTATTTTTTTGTTTAATGTCCATATAAACTAGTATCTAAACCTAGCAATCCGTTTCACCCAGAAAATGTTTGTTTTGGTCTTTTTTGACCAATTTTGTGATTAAGAAACGGGATACTGATGTTGCCACTCAGATGGCTGAGATGTTAGCAAAGGCGTGGAGAACGTAGCTTTGGTCGCCCCCGGATATGTGTTGGAGTATGGCTATGGTCGGACTGCCTGCTAGTTTGGGGATCTCAAATGAGTTGGATGCATTAAAGTTGAGAACACATTTGCGAGATAGGTTCCATGTTGAAGTTCCACTACAATATGAGGAAGTTAAACACGGTGAGATCGGAAATCGGAATCAGGATGGTGGTTTAATAACAAGATACGCCAGGTTTTCTCATCAAGTCTACGACAACGCTGGTGATTATGAAAAAATTAGGGACACCATTATCCAATTGGTTCGAGGTGGATTTACATGCAATATGCTTTATCCAAGCTGATGAGGTATATCTCGCTCTGCATGTTTCTTTTGTATATTAGATGCCGATGATAATTGATCAATATCTTGATCCTATCAGAAGTTGCAATGATTTTTTATTTTTGACTAGACGTATATATCAAGTGATAAAATATCATAGGAAGATTTTGAGAAAGAAAAATTTGTGTATTGATTATTTTCACGCACAGAACACAAACTGTTCAGACAGTATTAATATCCAATTATTACAAGACCCTGACTACCTAATTGTTACAGACCTTGACTTGTGACAAATTACATTCTTAACAGCCCCCTCAAGTAGATACTGGCAACCACAGTAGTAACTTGAAAATTATTACAAAGTAAACAGGCCAAGACACAACAGCTAAGCCTGAAAAATGAACATTATTATTGTCAGAGGAGAGTTTATCCTCAACAGTGGTTGCAGGACTCTGACACTCACTACCATCAACAGCAGCAGTTGAAACTTCTCCCAACAATTTATGAAGTAAAGAAGAAAATATAGGTGAGCACAACCCTTTTGTAAAGATATCTGCAATCTGATCTTCTGATTTGATATGACAATTTTTGGTAAAACCCTTCACCACCAATCTCTAATCACATGATACTGAACTTCTATGTGTTTACCCCTGGAATGAAACATAGAATTAGAAGCCAAACAAATAGATGAAGTATTATCACAGAACATTTGCATAGGAAAAGCAACTGGAATATGTAGTTCCTTGAACACATTTGACAACCATTCTAATTCAGAAGCAGCTACAGATAAGCACTTATATTCTTCCTCAACAGAGGATCTAGACACTGTTGGTTGTTTCTTGCTAGACCAACAAATCAAAAAATTGCCCATAAAAATTGCATATCCAGATGTTGATCTTCTTGTATCTGGACAACCATCCCAGTCTGAATCAGTGTAAGCTTTTACAGATGAAATATCCTCTTTTCTTAGAGTAATATCAAGGCCAACAGTACCCTTTAAATTTCTTAAGATTCTTTTAACTAAAAAATAATGAATATCAGTTGGAGCATGCATAAATTGAGATATATAATTCACTCCACAAGCTATATCAGGTCTAGTAATTGTTAAATACTGAAGACTACCAACTAGAGTTCTATATTCTGCAGTATTATCTAGCAAAGTTCCATCATTTATTGAAGCTCTAGATTCTTTGATAACTGGAGTGTCACATGGCTTGCATTCAAGCAAATTAGCTTTGATAAGAAGATCTAAAGTATATTTCTTTTGAGTAAGAAGCAAAGAATCTTCAGTCCTGTGAGCCTTAATACCAAGAAAATAATTCAAATCCGCAAGTTGTTTCATTACAAACTCTACACTCATAGCTTAAACTAACTTGTCCATCACATCATCATAATTACCAGTAAGTATAATGTCATCCACATAATACTAGAAGAATCATCATAACAGTAGTAGAAGTAAAAATGAACATTAGTCACATACTGATCTGTTAAAACCAAATTTAAGCAAAAAATTACTGAACCTTTTAAACCAAGCCCTTGGTGCTTGTTTGAGTCCATATATAAACTCTTCTTTAGATGACAAACATGATCTGGAAAAGCAGAATCAACAAACCCCTGAGGTTGAACCATGTAAACATCCTCATTTAGAAAACCATGTAAGAATGCATTGGATATATCCAATTGTTATATTTTCCAATTTTGTGAAATAGTCAAACCAAAACAACTCTTATTGTGGTTGATTTCACCATAGGACTAAAAGTTTCACTATAATCAACACCATATTATTGATTACATCCTAAAGCCATTAGTCTTGACTTCAATCTATCCAAGGTACCATCTGCTTTAAGTTTGATCCTATACACCCATTTATTGCCCATAACATTCATATGAGGCTCAAATTTAACTAAATCCCAAGTATTGTTATCCTTCAATGCTGTATATTCTTCTTGCGTAGAAACTTGCCAATCAGGATTTTTCATTGCACTCTTAAAGGTCTTTGGCTCAGGTGGAATAGTTAATAAAGAAGAAAAAGCAGTAGAAATTGGATGTTTAATAGAAGAATCCATTACATGATCTATAAAAAAATGGTTTGACAATGCCTCTCATAGATCTTGTGACAATAGTTGGTTGAGGAGCAGGAGAAGTATCATTAGAGACAACATTTCCTTTAGAGTAATAAAACTCTTGTTCTGAAAAGATGATATTTCTTGAAATATGAATCTTTCTTAAAACACGATCATAACATTTGTATCCCTCATGTAGAGGACTGTAACCAATAAAGATACACCTCACAGACTTTGGAGAAAGTTTATCAGGTATTGAATGACCCAAAAAAGGATAACAAACAATACCAAACACTCTGAGAAACCTACAATCAGGAGAAGTGTTATGAAGAACTTCAAAAGGAGATTTATTTTTAAGAATTGGTGTTGGTGTTCTGTAATAAGATAAGTGCAGTCAAAAAAGCATCATACCAGAAGTACTCTGGACAATAAGAGTTAAAAAGAAATGTGTTGCCCATTTATGTAATATGCCTATGCTTTCTTTCAGCTCGGCCATTTTGTTCTCGTGTCTTTGGACAAAAGATTCTTAAAGTAATACCACTAGAAGACAGATATTCACCCAATGGAACCTTAACAAGTTCACTAGCACCATCTGTTTGAAAATATTGAAGTTTTATAGAAAACAAATTTTCATTTAAAGTTTTGAAATGAACAAAACACTTTAAAGCATAAGTTTTCAGAACCATAGGATAAATCCAACGAAACCTACTAAAATCATCTATGAATAAAATATAGTATTTGTAACCTTGTAAAGAAGAAATTGAAGAGGGTCCTGATCACTGTCGTATGCATCAAAAATATATTCACTTTCCTATAGTAATATGATAAGAAATAGTTCGTATCCACAGAGAGGCAATTGTAGTTATTATGTAATTTTTAGCTTCTTAGTAACCAAGTTGGGAAATTTCTGATTTTTTGTAAAATGATGATAAGTGAATAGAAAACAAAGTAAATTGTGGGTCGTAATCAATAGGTTGAGGATATTGGTCACGGAGTTCATCTTCAATCTTTAACAAGTGTTTGCGTTCATGATTAGAATTACGATTTAATCTCTTATCTTCAAAAGCCTAGAATATCAAGAGAGCCATATATCTAATATTTCCTATGTTCATCAACACACACATTAGAGCCGCGTATGTGAACTCTACCTAAAGAACAACCTAACGCCTTGCGCTAATTAAGTTCGGATTCCTAGGTGCAATAAGTTGGAAAGGCTAATCACTTCAAGTATCATACATTTCACATGATAATTCGAACAACGGTCTAACTCTACATATGATGACGAGAGTGTATCACTAAAAACCGTCAACATATCATGCTAACAATATTCGGGGTTATCGCTTGATGAAAACTCTAAAATAGCTATGGACAAGGATGAAAGTTCAATTAATTGGCACTTAACTAATCAAACATCTAAGTCCTACCACAATACATCAATCATGTGACATAAAAACAACAGAGATTAGAACGATGATAAGGAGATAAAACTAATCGATTAAACAAACACAAGTTGTAGATATAAGACTACATCCTTAACCAATAAAATTTATTTAGCTACTCATAGCTATGGAGTTCATCATCAAAAATATCAAATAAAGAAGATGAAAAATCGATACAAAAGCAAACCCTGATTACGGTTCTCCTCCAAAACTCCAAGTAGAAAATAATAAGTTTGTGATCCAAAAGTTGTAGAAGTCTTCCTTTTATAATCCTTGCTTTCCATAATTAGGTCAAAGTCTTCAAAGTCCATTAGATAGGAGTCCACCAAGCCCATGTGTGAGAAAAAATCCATATAAAATTCTGCCCAAAAAGTGTCGTCGGAGGTCCCACAAAAGTGGCCGGAAAACGGCTCAGGTAACCGGCAAAATCCGCTCGATCGCCGGACAACTCGGGTCAAGTCAACCGAGTCAAATTGGTCAGGCGGGTCAGCTGAGTCAGTGAGAGTCAGCATCTTACTCAACTGAATGGGCTGAGTGGCTTTGTTATGTGCCACTTGCACAGGCTTGCCAGAACAAATCTGTGTTGTTCAGCCATGATAACTGAACTGTAACCTCACCAACACTGCATCAAGCCATGTAACTGCAACTTCAGGTTTTAATTTCAGTAGTAACTGGAATATCAATTCCCTTCTTCAACTGCATCACTAGCTGCAAACTACACAAGCTCAGGCCTTCACTCCCTTGTCCTTCCACAGCTGCAGCCACCACCATTTCACTACCAGCTTCTATTCCATAGCAGCACCAGCACTCTACATCTAAAATTCAGCCAGCCTAGGTGCCTGGCCATCTCAACTGCAGCTACAATTCAACCACAGAACTACAATTTCATCTTCTTAACTCAACACAGCCATTGCACTTCAGTCCAGCTTAGCACTACAACACTTTGAATCTCCAACTGCATCATATAACCATCTTCTCTTCTATGACAAGGCGGCAGCAGCACCTTCTTTAGGTCAGGTTCACACCAAATACCACCACAGACTTTTCTTTTGCACCAACTGCAACTCAGTTGAAATTCCAGCTGCTCTCTTCTCAATAGTACCACCAGAATTTCATTCCAACCTGCACTTCATAGTTGCAATTTCAGTGCCACCAATTTTCAATTCTATCTTCATCTCTACTCCCAGAAATAGAAGCAGCTGGTGTAGAAGGTTGCTGATGGTTTGGATGAGAATGAGGAATTCAGGTATTGATTGCAGCTGCAGATGGTGGGTTGGCTGGATTGCAGAAGGATTGAACAGTTGTTGGTGGTGGTTATTGATTTACATATTAAGAAGTGGCAGCTGGTGTTGCCAATATATACAGGGAAAGATTGTAGTGGCACCTGTGATGTTGTTCAATGAAATTTCAGATGTCAGTGATTGTAAGAACAATTGATTCATGGGTTCTCACTGAGTTGAATGAGCCTGAGATGAAATTTTAGTTGCAGGTGGAGCTGGTGACTGTCATGGAGAGGTGTTGCTGCTGCTATTTGAGTTTGATATGCTGTGGTTGAGATGAGTTACAAGGAAATGAAGCTGCAGTTGGAAATTTGGATGCAAAAGATGGGCATTGGACTGGTTGTGATATGTGATTTTTGAGTTTGAGAAACTTGGGAAGATCATCTGAGCTGCAAGTGTTGCAGTGCTAAGCTGGAACTGCAGTTGTATTGGGTTGTAGCATTACAATGGTTGAGCAGGTGTGGTTCTGGTGATCAATTACATGGAAGCTACAACAAGCAGTAATGATGTTGCATTGAGTCATTTTAAGTGAGCTGAAATGGAGTTGCAGAGCTGCTGGTGCTGCAATGAAGTAAAGGGAGTGAGTGCAATCAAAGCTACAGGTTGCAGGTATGCACAGCCATGATGGCTGAAGCAATAATGCATCATGGCCGGGGTGGTGCAACAGATTTTGGATGTGCAATGGCATGGTCTGATTCAGCTCAACACAGCCAGAAGCTCACTCAGACACAGTGACCTGACTCATAGATGACTCTGTTTTGACTAAGTTGACTGTTAGCCACCGTTAGTCAACCGTTAGTTTTGACCGGTAACAGGGGCGGACTTTTCCGGTCACCTGAGACGTTTTCTGGTGACTTTCCTGCCACTTTTATGGGACCTCCGGCTACACTTTTGAGGAAGAATTTTTATATGGATTTTTCTCACATATAGGCTTGGTGGACTTTTATCTATGGACTTTGAAGACTTTGACCTAATTATGGAAAGCAAGGATTATAAAAGGAAGACTTCTATAATTTTTGGAATATACAACTTTATTATTTTTCTACTTGGAGTTTTGGAGGAGATCTGTAACTAGGGTTTGCTTGCGTATCAATTTTTCATCTTCTTTATTTGATATTTTTGATGATGAACTCCGAGTAGCTAAATAAATTTTATTGGTTAAGGATGTAGTCTTAAATCTAAAACTTGTGTTTGTTTAATCGATTAGTTTTCTCTTCTTATCATCATTATTGTCTCTACTGCGCTTATGATCACATGATTGACGTATTGTGATAGGACTTAGATGTTTGATTAATTAAATGGCCAATTAATTGAACTTTCATCCTTGTCCATAACTATTTTAGGGTTTTCATCAAGCGATTACCCCAAATATTGGGAGCATGATCTGTTGATGGTTTGTAGTGATACACTCTCGTCATCATATGTAGAGTTAGACCATTGTTCGAATTGTCATGCGCAATGTATGATAATTGCAGTGATTACCTTTCCAAGTTATTTTAGGAATATGAACTTAATTAGCGCAAGGCGTTAGGTTGTTCTTTAGGTAGAATTCACATACGCATCTCTAATGTGTGTGTTGATGAACATAGGAAATATTAGATATCTTGCTCTCTTGATATTCTAGGCTTTTGATGATAAGAGATTAAATCGTAATTCTAATCATGAATACAAACACTTGTTAAAGATTGGAGATGATCTCCGAGACCAATATCCTCAACCTATTGATTACTATTCATAATTTACTTTGTTTTATTTTTACTTATCATCGTTTTACAAAAATAAGAAAATTCTCAACTTGGTTACTAAGAAGCTGAAAATTACATAATAACTACAGTTGCCTCTTTGTGGATACGAACTCTTTCTTATCATATACTATAGGAAAGTGAATATATTTTTGACGCATACGAAAGAGATGAGAAATAATTCTCGATCTAGGGTTATAGGAATAAGTTATATTTGATGCTCGGTGACCTTGATAAGGGATACCCACCTGGCAGCCCCTTAACCTTGGTTTGACTGTGTTTCATATTCCTCCGAATAGAGTTGCTCTTTAACCATGGCTCAACTTTTAATAATGCTCCCAGATGAAAAATAATAACCTTGACTTGACTCGACTCTGTGTTCGCCTTGTCTCAGCTTGGCTCCGCTCCCAATATCGCTCGCCATGAAATGACAATTTTTCCCTTTTCACTCCAATTGGACGATTTCTTCTTCTTTTCTTCCATGTGACTCCAGAGTACCTTTTAACTAAAAAAAAAGCGTAAAATACATAATTCACACGAAAAATATCAAAGAAAGCATAACTACTAGATAGTAAATACGATGTATTCTACACCAATCAAATTCCCCCACACTTTGACTTTGCTAGTCCTCGAGCAAATCAAACAAAACAAATCTAAAAGATAATACATACAACTCTGTGTCGTCGAGGATACGGTTACTCTTATCATGAATAACAGGCTTTTAAACCCCTAGGTGTCCCTAGTGGACGAGTTATAATCTCGTGAAGGCTTACAAGAGGTAAACCTACTCCAACTTCAAAGCGTTCCATCTTCCCAAGCATCCAAAGATCTATGAGGACATATAGTTTCTGCATGCTAGTAATAATAAGTTAGAAGTAACAAAGAACATATTCTCATTCTTAAAGGTTGAGTAAGAAATAACCACACCATAATGAGAAAATGCGTGTTTGAGAAACGATCAATAAGCATTTCGCCTCGACTTCTGCCCCACCAAAAAGGATTTTATGATAATTGCACTCAAAAGACGTACTTTATGGTTCTCACATGTGTGCCGGTAGGAATGAAGAGAGAAATCCTACACACGTTGAATGGTGGAAAGGACAACTTCCGAAATATTTTAAAAACCCACATCTTTTAACATTTTGAAAAACCATTTTTCTAACGATCTCTAAGAAAGGAAATCAACTACTATTATCGAGGATGAGAGTACTTACTCACCTTCACATCCGATTGCAATGATGATAACACCACTCTCACAACATCCAACAGAAACGTCTTCCGCTACTCGTCTTCATCTTTTTGGTCTTCGTCTTTGGTTTCAACTATGATGATAAACACTTGAACTTCGTAATTCCTTGACAATTCGTAACTCTTTTCCGCAAAATCCTCGTTGCTTGAAACTTTCTTATAAATTTTCCTCCCCACGGCTTATTAAATAAGTAAAAACCAATAACAACAATTTTCCTTATCATTTTTTTTTGTAATGATAATTCAAAAAAAAATTCTCTTATCATCACTTTTTTTTTCTTTTTTTTTCTATAAATATGATGATAAGGACCAAAAATAACAAAAATTTCTCTTATCATCATTTTTTTTTCTTTTTTTTAATGATAAGAGAAATAAAATACAAAACAAAGTGAAATAAAATAAACTATAGCCGTGGAAAAAGTATTTTACCGCTTGATTCTTAACAACTTGTATCGTCTCGAAATCATAAACTTCAATAATTCTCACCTTTTGCTTTTCTTTGATCTTGTAAATAAGTCTTCAACTTGGATACAAAACTCGCTCTTTTTCTCGTTCCCTTGCTTGCAAACCTCAAACGTTTTCAAATTTCCTTGTAGATTTTGATGTCGCTCCCTTGTTGATGATGATGGTGTTTCTATGGACCCGTTGTTGTCGAAAGAGAGAATGGTGCTAATTGCAAAACAAACTACAAGAAGGAGGCTTTCATCCATAGACGTCACCCTCATGATTGACAAAATTATCACTCAAGAGATCAAAAAGTAGTGCTTCTATTGGTGGGAGGTTGGGTAGCTCACCATTCTACCCGTAATTAATGTATGGTGACACACACTCAAAATAAAGCTTTTTAGTCATTTATAAAGAAATCTGGTCGGTGCCTCACATGATGTAATACGGGTAGTCTCCACTAATGATTGATCAACAACTCTAATAATGCATTTCTCTCTGCTCCTAATTTGCATCACCGGCATGATTAAATCCATTATTTAACACTCTAACAAGTAAGAAATCCGAACGTAGTTCCCTAACACTTCCAAGTTCAGTTATCTCGGTCAGAATTATCTATGTAAACATACCTAGAAGTATGGTAGTGACTCTAAAATCTCTACAAGTTGGAGGTTTTATTTTTTTTATTTTTTTTATGTTTTTCTTACCATCATTTTTTCATTTTTTTTTTAAAAATAAAGGTATCAAATCAACTAACTATACAAACATATAAATGCTCCCCCACACTTAAAGTTTACATTGTCCTCAATGTAAATCAAATCATCCAAAGGAAAGTTCAAGGTGGGAAATTTCGCAATTCATACGCAAAACACAAAGATAAAATGCTTAAAAATAAAAAGATAAAGGTAAAGATACAAAACCGGTGGGTTTCCTCCGATTAAGCGCTTGGTTGAAAGTCGTCGGCCCGACTTTATGCTCCCATTACTCATTCAGAGGGAGTACTTACACTAGATTGACTCCTTCCACGACTTCCGAAGAGAAGTTCTCATAATATGGTTTCAACCGGTGCCCATTCAGTTTAAGATCATTTCTTGTAGCTACACTACGAATTTCCATTGCACCATGAGAAAACACATTAGTCACAATAAAAGGTTCGATCCAACGTGAACTTAATTTATCCAGAAATAATTGCAAGCGAGAATTAAACAAAAGCACTTTCTGCCCAATAGAAAATTGCTTCTTTGTGATCATATTATCATGAAATGCATTAGTTTTCTCCTTGTAAATCCGTGAGCTTTCAAATGCATCATTGTGAATCTCTTCGATCTCTTGGAGTTGTAACTTCCGTTGCTTTCCATCACCATCTAACTCCATGTTGCATTGTTTAATATCCCAAAACGCTTTATGCTCAATTTCCACGGATAAGTGACAAGGTTTACCATACACAAGACTAAAAGGAGACATCCCAATAGGTGTCTTGTATGCGGTTTTATATGCCCACAAAGCATCATTGAGTCGCGAACTCCAATCCTTCCTTGTTGGATTCACCGTCTTTTCTAGAATGGACTTTACCTCTCGATTAAACACCTCGGATTGTCCATTTGTTTGTGGATGATAAGGTGGTTCAATCCTATGCGACACACCGTACTTCTTTAGGAAGCTTTGTAAGAACCTTTTTTTGAAGTGCGAACCTCCATCGCTAATTATCGCTCTTGGAATTCCAAACCTTGCAAATATATTAGCTTGCACAAAATCGGAAACAACTTTAGAATCATTAGTTGGGGTGGCCTTAGCTTACACCCATTTCGACACATAATCCACAACAAGTAAAATATAATAATTCCCACTATAATTGAAAAAATGGCCCATAAAATCAATTTCCCATACATCAAAAACCTCAACAAATTGGATAAAACTTTGTGGCATTTGATTTCATGCACCTAGATTGCCTGTTCTTTGTCACCTATCACATGTGATACAAAATACATGCGTATCCTTAAACAAAGTTGGCCAATAGAAACCACATTATAGTATCTTAAGAGCGGTTCTCTTTCTCCCAAAGTGTCCTCCACAAGCATAAGAGTGGCAAAAAAACAAGATAGAGTTAAATTCAGATTCGGGCACACACCTTCGTATTACTTGGTCACTACAATGTTTCCATAAGTAAGGATCATCCCATATGTATTGGTTTCCTAACTTCTTAAGTTTGTCCCTCTCAGCACGCGACAAGTTCTTTGGTATTTGTTTAGACACTAAGTAATTAACAATATCAGCATACCATGGTTCTTCAAAGGAAATGGAGAATAGTTGCTCATCCGGGAAACTTTCACGCAATGGGATATCTTCCTTGTCCTCAGAAAGTTGACTCAAATGATCCGCAACGGTGTTCTCAATTCCTTTCTTGTCTTTGATTTCAAGATCAAACTCTTGCAAGAGTAAAATCCATCATATGAGCCTCAGTTTCACATCTTTCTTTGTAAGCAAGTACCTAAGCTGCATGATCAGAAAAGACAACAACTTTTGTACCAATTAGATAAGAGCAAAACTTTTCCAAAGCAAAAACAATGGCTAATAACTCTTTTTCATTGGTTGTGTAGTCTTGTTGGGCCTCATTCAACGTTCTAGAAGCATAATAAATGGCATGAGGTATCTTTTGCACACGCTACCCAAGCACTGCACCAACCGCATAATCACTAGCATCACACATGAGCTCAAAAGTCTTGCTCCAATCCGGTGGTTTAATGATAGGTGTTGAAATCAAAATTTCTTTCAAACGATTGAATGTCGTCACACACTTATCATCAAAGTTAAAAACCACATCTTTTTACAATAAGTTACAAAGTGGTGATGTTATCTTGGAAAAGTCCTTAATGAACCTACGATAAAAATCTGCATGACCAAGAAAAGAGTGTATTTCCCTCACCGTAGTGGGATAGGTTAGAGCACGAATAAGGTCTATCTTAGATTTATCAACTTCCAAGCCTTTCGAAGATATTATATGGCCTAAAACTATGCTATGAGTTACCATAAAATGTCACTTATCCCAATTCAACACAAGATTTGTTTCAACACATCGTTCAAGGATTAGTGAAAGGTTGTCCAAACAAAGATCAAATGAATCACCAAATACACTAAAGTCGTCCATAAATACTTCGATGAGGTTTTCAACATACTTGGAGAAAATACTTACCATACACCTTTGAATTGTAGCTGGAGCATTGTACAAGCCAAAGGGCATCCTTCTATAAGCAAAAGTACCAAAAGGACAAGTGAAAGTGATTTTCTCTTGATCCTCCGGTGCTATCGCAATCTGATTATAACCTGAATAGCCATCAAGAAAGCAATAATAAGAGTGTCCAGCTAAACGTTCAAGCATTTGATCAATAAAAGGTAATGGAAAGTAATCCTTTCTAGTGGTGGCATTTAACTTTCTATAATCAATACAAACCCTCCAACCGGTTTGCACACGAGATGGGACAAGTTCATTCTTATCATTTTCCACCACTGTTACTCCCGATTTCTTTGGTACTACTTGTACCGGGCTTACCCACTTACTATCGGATATGGGGTAGATAACACCCACGTCCAAAAGCTTAAGTATCTCCTTTTTCACAACTTCCATCATTGGGGGGGTCCAAACAACGTTGTGCTTCCCTTGTAGGCTTTGCATCGTCCTCCAAACGAATCTTATGCATACAAACGACAGGGCTTATACCTTTGATATCGGCGATTGTCCATCCTATGGCCGTCTTGTGCATCCTTAACACCCTTAGAAGTTTTTTCTCCTGGAATTCACTAAGCTCGTTAGAAACAATCACGGGTAAATCTTTCTTATCACCCAAATACAAGTATTTTAGGTGGCCGGGAAGAGGTTTCAATTTTAAACTTGGAGATTTAACAATAGAATACACAAGCTTATCATCATTGCAAGGTAAAGAAGCATAAGAAATATTCTTAATTGCTGATTTTTCTGGTAATGAGTCAAGAGAACCAATGGTTTCCTTAATATCATTATCATACTCAAAACCATTATCAATGGGTGTAGTAAGCACGGTTTCCAATGCATCATCACCATTCAAGTCAAACATTTGTTGCGCCAATGTATCCATCACATCAATGGAGAAACAAGAGTGGACATCACTAGAGTATCGCATCGTCTCGGAAATGTTGAAACGTATTATGTCTCCATCGAACTTCATAGTTAGCATTCCCTTATCCACATCAATTATGGTTTTCGCCGTTTTCATAAAGGGACGCCCAAGTAGCAATGGAAGATTAGATTCCGGTGAATCTTCATCCATCTCTAACACGCAAAAATCTACTGGAAATACTAGTTGATTAATCTACACAAGAACATCCTCAACAATACACATTGGGTATACATTAGAACGATCGGCTAATTGCAACACAATTCCAGACCCTTTAAGAGGACCCAAAGCAAGTGAATTATACATAGTTGCAGGCATAACATTAACGGATGCACCTAAGTACAACATAGATTTATTAAATATAGTGTTACCAATTTTTACGGGAATGTCAAATCTACCCGGATCCTTGTACTTAAGTGGGAGTTTGTGTTGTAAGATTGCTGAAGCATCTCCCCCCACACTTAGCACTTCATTACCTTTGAGCTTTTTATTATTGGTAGACAAATCCTTCAACACCTTTGCATACTTTGGAACTTGCTTGATTGCATTTGTGAGTGGTATATTCACATGGATCTTCTTAAGAATATTTAAAATCTCCTTTTCTAGTTCCGCCTTTTTGGAATTTGCAAATCTGCGAGGAAAAGGTAAAGGATGAACATAAGTAGAAACCGGAGTTTTTTGAGTTAGAAATAGGTACCTCAGAAGTTTGGGGAGAATCCTTTTTCTTCTCCTCCAAAACAGGTTCCTTTGGAGCTTCCTCCTTTCCCAAATCAGTAATTTAGGGTTGCACAAGTTGTGTACCACTTCTCAATGTTATTGCATTAACACCCTCCGTTGGGTTGATAGGTTGAGAAGGGAGTTTCCCACCAATTTGTGCCTTCACTTGATTCAACTCAATAGCCATAGAACCCATTTGTATCTGCAAATCCTTTATTGCACTTCTGGTCTCCTTTTGACTTTGTTGAAACATAGTAGTAATGCCTTGCATCATCGCTTGAAGTTTTTCAAAACCGGAATCTTGACTTTGTTGTTGTTGCGATTGTTGCGGTTGCTGAAATTGTTGTTGTGGCTGGAATCCACTCGGACGGTTGAAAGTAGGTTTTTTAACCGCTCCTTGCTTGTTTGCATAGCTAAAATTGGGGTGATCTATCCATCCCGGATTATAAGTATTATAGTAGGGATCATACCGTCTTTGCTGATTTGGATAGATCACATTAGCTTGTTCTTCTTCATACCTTTGAGAAGAACTCGGTATCACCGCGGCTGCAACTTGTTGCATCATTGTCGTCATGTTACCTAATTGTTGACGAAGTTCCTCCACCTCTCTCACCTCATTAACTCTCCTAAGAAGCACATCCAAACCACGATTTGAAAATTGTTGCGAGTTCGCAGCCATACTTTCAATCAACTTTGTAGCTTGGGCCACCGTCTTGTTCACCAAAGCACCACCACCAGCGGCATAAAGAAGAGCCCTATCACTTGCTTGGAGACCTTCATAGAAGTATTGAGTTATCATTGCATCACTGAATTGATGATGAGTGCAGCTTGCCACCAATCTCTTGTATCGCTCCCAACATTCATATAAAGATTCTCCCATGTTTTGCTTCATCCCACAAATCTCCTTGCAAATTAGAGTATCCTTTGATGCAGGAAAACATCTCTTCAACCCATTCGATGTGGTAACACTTCCGGGAGGTAAATAGTACAACCAATCCTTAGCACTATCCGCCAAAGAGAATCGAAAAAACTTCAACGTTGCTCCATCCGCATCGGTCTCCGGTGGAAGCATAGCCATAACAGTGGTGTGGAAGTCCATAAGATGTTTGTTTGGATCTTCATTCACCATGCCATGAAACTTTGGTAATTCTCTAAGCAACCCCGTATTGACCTCGAAAGTAGAATCGGTTTGAATACACCATTGTTGGGTATCCAAGTTGTGAGAATCCAAGTCCTTGAGTGTACGATCCGCATCACCCATTGCTTCTTCTTCTATTTGTATTTCTTCTTCCACTTCCAACTCTTGCCCCTCCGCTGTGTTTTGACTTGGTTGGAGTATTGTGCCTCTTCAAGTAGTTATCCCGCACCTTGGATAATTCCAATCTTTAGAAGCCAGTGATTAGGTACCTGAAAAAAATTCTCGCAAACAAGTAAGAAACAAAAAGCAATATGAAAGCAGAAAACGATGATAAGAAACTAAAAACTTAATAACTAGCCGCGTGCCTCCCTGGCAGTGACGCCAAAATTTAATCGTGTCGTATGCGTCAAAAATATATTCATTTTCCTATAGTAATATGATAAGAATGAGTTCGTATCCACAGAGAGGCAATTGTAGTTATAATCAATGTAGTTAATATCGGATATCGGTTTGTCTCGGCTGAGGACCGGTACACTGGTACAACATTGTACCGGGGAGATCTCGGTTTCAAATATCTGTGCAATATCGGTTCTAAATTTATATCTATAATTTATATTGTTTCACACAAAATTAGATAACATTAAAATGCATCAATTTTAGAAACAAACAATTTCTCTTGATGTCAAATCCAAAACTAGTTGGATTTCAAACTCAATGCAAACCTAGTGGAACAAAACTAGTTTCTCAGGAATTTTCTCGAGCATCTGATGTGCATATTTCTAGTTGTGAGGAAATGCAACATTATGTGGATTTCTAGCACATTCCCAATGATTTCCTTCCCTGCAATCATTAAAGTCATTCTAACCATTCACACATAATAAATCTTTAGGAAAGTTTTTCTTGATGGATAGAATTGACATGACTTAGAGAACCAGAACCAAAGATGGGGCCATGTTACGAAGACATTTATAATTACAAAATTTATACTAGCATTTATAGTCAAGAAACCAAAAAAAGAGAACCAGCACCAAAACGGACCACTTATCTAATAGTAAACAAGAGAGACAGATGGAGAAATGGAGAGAGCTCGTAGCATTTATAGTCACGTACACATGGAAATCAAAATGGTTGTTGTCTATAGGCAAACCTAATTGGTGAGTACGAATGAAATGAATACACATCTATCAAATCTAAACCAAATATCACATCTATGAAACGAAATGAAATGGTTGTTGTCTATAAGCAAATATCGCCGATAATACTGAATATCGCCGATAAATCGGTGTACCTTTTTTCCCGTACCGGACGGTATTATCGGTAAAAAATCGTATCGCGATATTAGGATTTCCGTATCGCTCAACATCCGATACCGGTAATATCGCCGATATATCGGCCGGTACGGGCGAAATTGACTACATTGATTATAATGTAATTTTCAGCTTCTTAGTAACCAAGTTGGGAAATTTCTGATTTTTTGTAAAACGATGATAAATTAATAAAAAACAAAGTAAATGCGGGTAGTAATCAATAGGTTGAGGATATTGATCACGGAGTTCATCTTCAATCTTTAACAAGTGTTTGCGTTCATGATTAGGATTATGATTACGATTTAATCTCTTATCATCAAAATCCTAGAATATCAAGAGAGCAAGATATCTAATATTTCCTATGTTCATCAACACACATTAGAGTTGCGTATGTGAATTCTACCTAAAGAACAACCTAACGCCTTGCGCTAATTAAGTTCGGATTCCTAGGTACAATAAGTTGGAAAGACTAATCACTGCAATTATCATACATTGCGCATGATAATTTGAACAACGGTCTAACTCTACATATGATGACGAGAGTGTATCACTACAAGTCGTCAACATATCATGCTACCATGATTCGGGGTTATCGCTCGATGAAAATCCTAAAATAGCTATGGACAAGGATGAAAGTTCAATTAATTGGCAACTTAACTAATCAAACATCTAAGTCCTATCACAATATATCAATCATGTGATATAAAAACAACAGATTTTAGAACGATGATAAGGAGAGAAAACTAATCGATTAAACAAACACAAGTTGTAGATATAAGACTACATCCTTAACCAATAAAAATTATTTAGCTACTCATAGCTATGAGTTCATCATCAAAAATATCAAATAAAGAAGATGAAAAATCGATACGATAGCAAACCCTAATTACGGTTCTCCTCCAAAACTCCAAGTAGAAAATAGTAAGTTTGTGATCCAAAAGTTGTAGAAGTCTTCCTTTTATAATCCTTGTTTTCCATAATTAGGTCAAAGTCCATTAGATAGGAGTCCACCAAGCCCATGTGTGAGAAAAAAGCCATATAAAATTCTGTCCAAAAAGTGTTGCCGGAGGTCCCACAAAAGTGGCCGGGAAACCGCTCAGGTAACCGGCAAAGTCCGCCCGGTCACGGGTCAAGGCAATCGAGGCAAATCGGTCAGGCGGGTCAGCTGAGTCAGTGCAGTCAGCATCTTACTCAGCTGAATGGGCTGAGTGGCTTTGTTCTGTGCCACTTGCACAGGCTTGCCAGGACAAATATGTGTTGTTCAGCCATAATGGCTGAACTGTAACCTCACCAACACTGCATCAAGCCATGTACCTGCAACTTCAGGTTTTAATTTCAGTAGTAACTGCAATATCAATTCCCTTCTTCAACTGCATCACTAGCTGCAAACTACACAAGC
Organism: Papaver somniferum; assembly: GCF_003573695.1. Lineage (NCBI taxonomy): Eukaryota > Viridiplantae > Streptophyta > Magnoliopsida > Ranunculales > Papaveraceae > Papaver > Papaver somniferum. The sequence continues at coordinate 14,674,825 of NC_039362.1, read as the reverse complement.
TCAGGCCTTCACTCCCTTGTCCTTCCACAGCTGCAGCCACCACCATTTCACTACCAGCTGCTATTCCATAGCAGCACCAGCACTCTACAGCTATAATTCAGCCAGCCCAGGTGCCTGGCCATCTCAACTGCAGCTCCAATCCAACCACAGAACTGCAATTTCAGCTTCTTAACTCAACACAGCCATTGCACTTCAGTCCAGCTTAGCACTGCAACACTTTGAATCTCCAACTGCATCATATAACCATCTTCTCTTCCATGACAAGGCGGCAGCAGCACCTTCTTTAGGTCAGGTTCACACCAAATACCACCACAGACCTTTCTTTTGCACCAACTGCAACTCAGTTGAAATTCCAGCTGCTCTCTTCTCAACAGCACCACCAGAATTCCATTCCAACCTGCACTTTATAGTTGCAATTTCAGTGCCACCAATTTTCAATTCTATCTTCATCTCTACTCCCAGCACAGTAACAGAGCTACTACCAATGGCAGTTCATTTACAGCACCACAAGCTTTCACTCTCTGCTTCAATCACAAAGCGCAATCACCAACTCAGCACCATTTGCCCAGCTGCCATTCGCTCTAGCTCTTGCTTCTGAACTGCAGCTCAGCCAGTAACTGCAGCTGCAACTCCACCACTGCAACCTAATTCTCCACAGTTACCACCTCCACAGCTTCATCATCAGCTTCGACCACTTTGCAACACATTCAAAATCCATTACTTACTGCCACCAGAGCCACTCTTCACTTCAATTCCATATGTCCATGAGAGACTGAAACAGTAAACAAGCAGCTGCCCTGAGTTGTGAAAAAACAATCTTTCAGGCATTTCTACAAACACTTGATATGCCTGACTTTGACAGTAAGGACAGTTGCACTTTTGATTTCTAAACATTTTCACATCACCATCCCTGCAAGCAATTGCCATTTCATACATAAGCCATTCATTATAATCATCAAGAGACTCGAAATCACCCATTAATCTCTCCGTTCATAACTCACAATCAATGGCAGTAGGTTCTTCTTCTTCCCTGAATTATGAGCTTCGAACTCTCTCAAAATCATCACAGATTCGAACCCTAGACTGATTCCACCATCTATCAGCATCACAACTGATTTCAACCCTGAACTTCTTCTCCATCTGTTTCTCGTTCGAACATGGCAGCAACACAAATTTCTACCATTCTGTCAATTTCATAAATCAATTCAATACCCAGTTCTGAGATTCCCTTAGATGCATCTTCAGCAGTTCTTTCTTTGTCGATTTCATCTCTCAGTTAATGGCAGCAGCTGCGCTGCTTTCTTTCCTCAGTTTCAGGCAAATACAAATGAGAATAAGAAATAATTCTCGATCTAGGGTTATAGGAATAAGTTATATTTGATGCCCGGTCACCTTGATAAGGGATACCCACCTGGCAGCTTGACTGCGTTTCATATTCCTCCGAGTAGAGTTGTTCTTTAACCATGGCTCGGCTTTCAATAGTGCTCGCCGATGAAAAATAAGAACCTCGACTCGACTCTGTGTTCGCCTTGTCTCATCTTGGCTCGGCTCCCAATATCCCTGGCCATGAAATGACAATTTTGACTTTTCCGTTTCAATTGGACGATTTCTTCTTCTTTTCTTCCATGTGTCTCCAGAGTACCTTTTAGCTCAAAAACAAGCGTAAAATACATAATTCACATGAAAAATAGCAAAGAAAGAATAACTACTAGATAGTAAATACGGTCAGGTCCCCATTCTTCACAATGAATCAAGGATGAAGGAGTGAGAGCATGAGATGGAGAAAGCTGAAATGGCAATCTTTTACTTTTAGCAAGTTGACAAGACTGACACAGAGAAACAGAAGACTTTGAAGGATGAACAACAATTTGTATTGAAGAATGAAGTTGGTCTATAATTTTGTTAGAAGGATGACCCATTCTATTATGCCAAATTTCAGAAGAAGCATTTAATGCATGACGGAGATGAACATATGAAATTGGATATAGATTATTTACTATTCTTCCCTTTGCTAAGAGTGCATGAGTAATCAAATCCCTGATTTCATAACCTGAAGGATCTAACTTAAAATAACAATTGTTATCAGAAGTAAACTGACCTACTGATAGTAAATCGTGTTTCATAGCAGGCACATGTAGGATATTTTGCAACTTAAAACTAGCACTTGTAGTATGTAGATTTGAATTTCAAGTTAAAGAGATTGGTGAGGACTTAGCATTGCCAATTTTGACTGCTTCCTTGCCCGTGTAAGTAGAAGTATTTTGCAGTAAGGAGGAATCCCCAGTCATATGAGCTGATGCACCTAAATCAGATAACCATAATGTGGAGCTGGAAGGATCATCACTGACATGAACTGATTTTGTATGCTGACTTGCAAAATCCTGAGGAGCAGTAGAAACATTTGCATTCCCATTGTCTGGTTGTTGAGTTTCAGAAACCCTCACAAACCCTGAATTGGATGGAGGATGGTACCTAAAACGGCACCTGCTGGCATAATGACCCTTCTTCCTACATATTTGACACTCCACTTGTGACAAATCCATTCTTCTAGATTCTCTAGTAGATGTAGACCCACTTCTGATATCAGTATTTCCTTGAGACCCATATGAAGTACTACCAGTATGATAATTAGAACCATTATTTCTATTTCCATTACCTCTTCCATTTGAGAAATTTGACCCATTCTTCTTTTTATATCCATTTGAATTTCCACCTTTTGCATAGAATCCAGAAGTATTGTTAACAGCAAATGAGTCTGACATATTATGCTCTTGATCATATAGCCATTGTTCATGAGTTATTAGTCTTGCCTTTAACTCACCAAAAGTGTATGGAGTATCTCTATTCTGAACTGATATAACAAAATTATCGTACTCCCTACCTAAACCATTTAGGACATGCATTATTAAATCAAAATCACTAACTTTCTCTCCAATAGCAGCCAAAGAATCTGCAATGGTTTTGATCTTTTGTAGGTAGACTAAGACACTCAAATTACCCTTCTTCATTGAAAACAGTTGTGCTCTTAGCATATTCTTTCTTGCTTTATACTGAGTTTTAAAACCGGATTCCAAGAAATCCCAAATTTCTTTTGTTGTGTTTAAACCTATAACATCCCCAAATATAGTAGAAGTAAAAGTAGCTTTTAACCAACTAATCACAAATATATCCATTTTTCTCCAAGAAATCCATTTTGGATTTAAACCAAGTATACCATTAATCATTATTCTTTCTTATGGTTCTTGCATTTCACCATTGACATGACCATATAAATCAGTTGTAATCAAGGCAGACTCAAACTGGTCATGCCAAAAAATAAAATTTGTATTATCTAGCTTCAATGAGACAAAATTTGAGATGTTGGTGAAAGGAAGAGTGAAAGTAGATGAATTACCATCAGATGTTGCAGCGGAAGACATTATTGTGGTTTGAACTTCAATATTGACTTCAGAATTTGGATTGAGACGATTGCTTCTCCAAACCATAAAATTGTACCCCCAGGAATGAAAGAAATCGCCTCCAGAGTCAAGTCACAATTTAGATCTTGATTTAAAAGTTGATGAAAATAACAAAAATAAAATCTGAAACAGGATTTCGATATAAGAGAATAGCTATAAAAGATATTGTAAAAGGTATTGAGCTGTTGTAATTGTTGATTGAAAAATTGATGATGTTGGTTTAGTAGGATTGAAACCTATTGATACCATGAGAAATATCATAGGAAGATTTTGAGAAAGAAAATTTTGTTGTATTGATTATTTTCACGCACAGAACACAAACCGTTCAGACAATATTAATACCCAATTATTACAAGACCCTGACTGCTTAGTTATTACAGACCTTGACTTGCCTTTCAAGTCATACTGACTTGACTGAGAGCTATCTTGACTTGTGAAAAATTACATTCTTGACATCAAGGTATATAACTCTTCCTATCTAAAATATTTTGTGTGGACATCATCGCTCTTGAAGGTAGCCAAGATTTTCACAATTGAAAAAAAATATGGTCAAGGCAGATGCGTTGTTTTTTTCTGAACTGTAATATAATATACTTTGCATGAACCTTATGAGCACAGGAAATGGAAATTTCGTTTTAGTTCGAAGACAGTAAACCTAGAATAGGCAGAATGATGCAAGTCAAGATACAAGTGTTCATCTCTTTTGTTATCAGTAAATTATGTGTTTTTCTTTATTTGTCTTTGTTTATTAGCAATCTCACATCTGCCCTTCTTATGTGTTCTTCTTGTAATTTTTCTATTCCAGGACTAGCTCAATACTAGCCTCTGTTCCTAAAAAAGAGTTACTTTAACTTCGGAAAATCCATAGCTACACCCAAACCTTCCTTTGTATAACAAACTCTAGATATAAACTTTTATGAACATGAAATTATAATTAGAGGTGCTAAAAATGTAAAGGAAACACTTGAGTTTTACATGGTTCGATCCATAGCGGGATCTACATCCATGGTTCTTCACTATAAATTTGTTGTTTTACATGAGACTCCATTAATGAGTTTTTGGAGCTCTAGATTTAGTTTTGGGGAAGAAGAAGAGGATAGAGAAAATAAAATATGATCCCTTTCTCTCTCTTAGATATTTTCTTAAGTACTAGAGAGTAGAAATGAACTTACAAAAATGTCCTTTACTTACAAATTAAGGAAACTAAGCTAAGATATTCTGTAGACTATCCTAGGGATGTTATAATACATCGACCTTCATTTAACGCCACACGTCGAGTGTGGTTTTTGGTATCCACATTTTGCCCTTTTTTTCTTGAGTATTGCTTGAAGAGCGATCCTTAAGGAAAAATCCTTTTTGGTGCAGTTCTTGTAGCGAGACGTGTGGTGCTTGAATGGATGACTTTGATCTTCTTTGCTTATGGGAAGAGCAAAAGAATAATAACTTGAAAAGTATATACTTGCCTCGTATTATTTTACGAAGTTACGAAGATTTGTTTTGTGAAGTACACAGTATTCCTTGAAATACACGGAGTATGAAATATAAGAAGTGCGAAGTATAAATTATGCGAAGTAACCTTTTAAGAAGTATGAGAAGTTCGGAGTATGAAATATGCGAAGTATAAATCCTTGACTTTGTTTTTTTCGTTCACGAGTTGTTGTTGTGATGGCTCATGGCTTCGATTTTGCCCTTGTATGCTTGGTTGTTGTTGACGAAGTATGGAGTGAGCGAGATATCTTCATTAATGAATCTCAATCCACTAAGTTTCTTCCCTGCTAGTATTGATTCTCATTGTAGATTTTTACACGTTATTGGTTCATTTGTATTTATAATTTTGGATAAAAGTTATGTGAAGTGTATAATACGCATTTTCCCATATATGTGTGCCTCTTTTTGCTTTGGTATATGAAGGAACTTCATCTATCCGAAGTAAAAGTAATATGATGCTCTTTGGTGCCTATGTCCTTGTTTTACTTGTTGCCTTACATCATTAAAAGTATGAAGTATCCATACGAATTCTAAGAAGTATCTCCTAATAATTATCTTCAAGAAGTATTTGTGGCGATAAATATAATCTTCAAGAAGTATGAATAATAAGAATTACGAAGTATACGAAGTGGACATATTTGATCATTTTTCCTTTTCTTTTTGCGAAATATATATGCGAAATAAGAAAAATCATTCCTTGAAGTAGACGAAGTATGTAACATGTGCATTGAATATATACAGTGAATGAATGCGACGAAAATGCTTATGAAGTGCTTATACGATGAATGAACACGAATAATATGCTTACCTAAAGTTGATAAAATGAAATTAATAAATTATGTATGTGTTATTTAACTCATTAAGTCTTGAGGGCGTTGATCTCGCTTCATGTTGTTTCGTATCCTCACCGCATGGTTCTGTTTATTCGCTCATCCATTGATCTTCGCTCGTTCATGACTCTTTGTATTCTCTTATTTTGTGTCATCACCTATGCCTCTTACGTCATCCTTGATATTTTCATCCTCGTAAGCCTTGTGTTTGCATATTCTTATTTTACGTTATCTCATATGCCTCTTACGTCGTCCTTGATCTTTGCAACCTCATAAGCCTTGTGTTTGCATAATCTTGTTTTGTGTTATCGCCTATGCCTCTTACGTCGTCCTTTCCTTTCGCGGTTCCGACATTTCCCCATTATCTTGCCTCGTTCATCGTGGCTACAAGCGAAGCATGAAGTATGTGAAGTAGCCATTATTGATCTCTTGCCCTTGTCTTCATGCGAAGTATTATGGATATTCCTCCTCTCCAGGATAATCTTCGTCTTTGATCTCCCCTCCTCGTTATTTCCAAAGCTCTTCTCAGATCCCTTTCCGCGCTGCTTTCTATTCGTTGCCTCCCTTTTTGTTTTCATTAGTCTACAAAGAATTGTGCCTCTTGCTTTGTTATGCTTTTTCCTTTATTGTCTGCTGGTTTTCCCGAATTGTACCTATCTTTAGTTGTAAATTGTAACATTTCGTTGTTTTGATTTATCCGTATTTATACGAGTTCTTCTTGCGCCTCCCAGTTAAGGTCTTATTGCGCCTCACCATGTCATAAAGGGTCTTCATTCGGCGAGATTTCAGACACTCATTATTCTTGCGAATAACAACCCCTCAACCTCGCCTTATCATATATTTCGTGCTTTTATTTCGCGACAATACAACGGGCCTAGTTACTCCCGTGAGTAATATCCCCATGATATTGCCGTTTTTTTGGTCTCACAGCTCCCTAATCTGGAGGGTTCCATCCCTTTTTATTCCCCCTGATTGCCCCTTCAAGGAGGTTAACCCTAACATGCATGTTGATCTCCTCCCATCCATTTATTACGACAGTTAGTTGTTTTCGTGACTTCTTATCCCCTTCGACGATATGGATTGTGGTTACTAAGTCACACCCTAGGTGGGCTTTCTTTGGGATCGAGTGCATCGTAACCAAGACTTGCTAAACATACATGGCTGGTAACGCTCCAGACATCCCAGGCACCCGCATCTCAACCGAATACGTCGGCGCCTTGGTCATATTTCTGCACCCCTGACCGAAGGCCATCATAAAATGGAACCTCAACGGATAGATCTTATCATTTCCGCTATCTCATTTCTATGAGAATTGTTCATGACGTGCATTAGGACTTTCCTCTTGCACTTCTCGTGTGAACTAGGACGCACGCCGTGGATTCTCAGCCTTCCTAGGCGAAGGTTTTAAATTTCTCTGCAAACCGTTTATTTCATGGGTCTTATTGCCTCCTTATGTGAGGTCTTATTTTCCTGTTTTGAGGTCTCATTTTCCTTGCTGGACTTGTATTACTTCTTCTCTTATTTGTCTTTTGATTTCATTCCTTTTACGACTTTATTCGTGAACTTTGAAGTTGTATTGTACTTGAATCGGGCCATCGTAGCATCGTAGTTCGTATAGTATTTAAGTGAGATTCTCCTCTGAGTCTGAGTTAGTATGTTCATCGGGTTGGAGTTGATTTATCTGATCGTCGATGATTTATCACATCGGAGACTTTGCGTGTTTCCTCTTTGGGATTGCAATCATCCTTTCCTCCTCTTCGCCGATGATTTATCACATCGGCGGCTTTGCGTGTTTCCTCTTTGGCAATGCAATCATCCTTTCTTACACTCCGTCGATGATTTATCACATCGTCGGCTTTGAGTTTTTCCTCATTGGCAATGCAATCATCTTTCCTACACTTCGTCGATGATTTATCACATTGGTGGATTTGCATTTTTCCTCATTTGCAATGCAATCATCTTTCCTACTCTTCGTCGCCTCCTTCATTGCCCTTTCTTTGTTTCTGTTATCTTCGTATGTATTTTCCCTTTGACGTAAGTTTGTTCTTCCCGATGAAACCATTCTTGCTCCCTAATTCGTACCTCCTCGCAAATCGTTATTCGTTCCCTCTTCATCAAATTTTGCGGTTTTACAACGTTGGTGTGTCGTCTTGTCTTGCCAATATAACGTGTGGTCCCACTACATCTCGTCGAAGCGTCTCTCTCAGCTGTTCCAATGTCACGTCGTCTTTATCGACATTCTCTTCTATCTTCCCGTGAGTTGATTCATTCGTCCTCATCGACATTCTCTTCCATCTCTTCGTGGGTTGATTCTGTCGTCCTCATCGACACTCTCTTCCATCTCTTCCGTAGGTTGTTTTCGTCGTCCTCATCGTCATTTTCCTTTGTTTGCTCCTGGAGTAGCTGAATGTTTCTGTCGTCTTGCAAACATGTACTTTGCTCACGATATTCTGGCGAAGTTACCAATTGCTTCGTTATATTCTTGTTCCTAACGGAGTATGCCTTCCTTTGTTTACTCGTTATATGCAATAATCACGAGATGGCTGGGCGCTGGGGGTTGACGAAGTGAACAGTTAGTTGCCTTACTTCGTTGGCCTTGGCCTTCTTTCTTTGTTGGCTTTGGCTTTCCTTCTTCGTTGCGTTTGGCTTTTCTTCTTCGTTGCCTTGCTGCTCTTTGTTTGAAGCACGTGTTGCTGTGTCTATGCTGATGGCCTTTGCAACTCGATTCCGCGCTTCTTTGACCTTTCATCTTCGTATGAGCTTTGTGCTATTCTGGTTCATTTTCGTATGAGCTTTACCTTCCTTTTAGTTGTGTTCCGATGTCTTTTTGTGGGCTCATTCGCTGAATATGGGCTTGATAATTTCGTTCGTCTTCGTTGATGTTGGTAAAGTTGACGAAGCAAAACTGATATCATCACGCACCTTAACTGCTCCCAATATCATGCACCTGTAGCATGTAGTAATTGCTAGAAGTAGGACGAAGTTAGTGCATTCATGGAGGTACAAGCAGGTAAAATTTAAAAGATGATGGAGACTTATCCTTTTTATGTGTCATTCGTGGCCCCTTGAACTGGTTAATCCTAGAAAATACAAGTCCGTGGCGAAGTAAGATTCATAGAATCTCTTCTTCGTTTAAGTATTTCGTGAGTGGTGATATTCCGACGAAGTGATGCCTGCTCCTCATCTTCGTGTTGGTGGACTAACGGTTTTGTTGATGAGTTTTTGTTGAGTCACGAATTGTTCTCGAAATATGTCAACGTACTGCTTCATGAGTTGGTATAACGAAATATAATTCTCGTGTTGACCAATTTAAGGGCTACAAATATTATTCTCTCAACGAATTGTTTTCGAAGTATAACGAAATACAACATTTCGAAGTCTCTATCCTTTATGTGTTGACCCTCCTGAAGTTTGACGAAGTATAGCGAAGGACTGAATCCACTCTTCGCAGATCCGTTTTGGTTGGATTGGTCTTTGCTTTGCCATCGTTGTAGCCTGTATTTCACGAGCAAGTAACTCCGGCGAAATGAAGTCAGATGCCAAGAGCTGACTTGTTCCCTTGCGTCTCTACCTCTTTGCTTCGCCAAGTTTATGCACCTACAATTCGTAACCCCAAAGAGAAAAAGTTGAAAAGGATCGAAGTGTCCTCTCTTGTATAGAGAGGCCTAACAAAATTTATAATCACGAATAGCTGATTTTGCTTAACAAGACCTCCCTTTTAATTGTGGCGCTGGAAAGCTGATTAAAGCCTATAACAAGACTCTTTTTTTGCGAGATGAGCTGTTCCGGGTGCTTATTTCGCAAGTTGTTTCTTCGAAACAAATCCTCTTCTCGCCAGTTAATCGTTACTGAGCTGATGGTGAGCTTCATTTGCTGCTTGACGAGGGAATTTTTTGTCTGGTTGACGGATCTGGCCGAGTTGGCTTCGTGAATCACCATAGGCAGGAACAGAGGTTGTTATGCTTAATTCAACGAAGATGTTTGATCTGTTATACATGCCCCTGTGAATTTCAGTTATTGATTTGTTTTCTTACGTCTCTTTACATCAATGAGTATGAATCAAGATGATGTATCCTGTTATTCAATTATTCGTTCATTCTTGCACGAGTTTCTACTATGATATGATATTCTTAATAATATTATGATTTAATATCCTTCCTCGTATAATCGTTGAAGTTCATTATACAAATACTTCCCTCTTGAGCTGGTTGGTCGAAAGGCGTATGAACTTCGCTAGTGATCTGAGAATGAATATTCCGAATAAATTGGTACATTGGTTCTGAGCTGGTTAATCTGTCCACTCCGAAGTGATCACTTTACGAGATGAAGATTGTTGACCAAGTTGGTTATCGAATAGTTGATGAAGATCTGTTTTGGCGAAATTTGATCACGCTGAACTATCGTCGCCTGATTGTGAGTATAATCTCGCAACAATCCATCCAAGATAGTTGCTATTCTTCACTAGTCATATTCGTTTCTTCCTTCCTTGATTTTCCTACGAGATGAGATGTTGACGAGATTAAATTGATCTTTGCATCTTTTATTTTCGCGTAGAATTACGTTTTGATTTGCTTCGTTGATCTAGACTTGTTAACTCGTTGGATTTGAACTGATCTAACGTCACTGGAATGATCGTCCTGTATTTCTCTTAGTGCTTCGCTGGTGATGTTGTTGAGTAGGTATCAGGTTGTTAAGTCCATGCCAAATTATTTCGCCGCTAACAATTTGTGTGTGTCATTTTCTTCGCTGATGCTCCATTAGCTTTTGCCCAGCTTTGATTTCTCCGTGAATTGTCATGGTTTTACCAATGTTAATTTCGAGATAGGTTTCATCGCTGCATCTTCTTCTCTTGCTCGTTGGGCCTTAATATTCGGTCCGTTGACAAAGTTGTAGAAACACTTCCCTTGCACTCTTACTTCGCCAGAACTTACGACGATATAAACCAGACTTTGTATTTGTTGGGATATATGTTTTAAAATATTATTTTTGTACATTTATTTCAACAATTTGAACTTGGCCCAGTGGTTAAGTACTTTGGAACTTGAAGGTGAGGTCTTAGGATCAAATTTCAAAACGTTTTACTACCTTTAATTATGTTTTTAATTGTGATAATTATGGCATAATTTATTTGTCGACTGTTCAGTGGAATTCTAATTGCAGCAATTAATTCAATTTATTCTCCATTAATTCGCATTGATTGCATTGAATATAAAATTAGTTTTTTGGAACAGAAAGAAAACAAGTTTTTACACAATGGTTTTCAAAAAGATCAGAGACCAAAAATACTGAGCAAGAATAGAGAGAGTAGAAGTGATCGATTTTTCATTGTGTGCGTGAGAAATCGAAAGAGAGTTTTCTCTCGGCTGTTTTATCCTGGGGACGTTGTGACGAAGAAAGAACTGCTTGCACAAAACTCAAGGCAGAGCCACGAAACGTCTTAAAGAGAGCGACCTCGTCGTCACTCAGCCGTCACTTTGTTTTGTGATTTAACTTTTGTTTTTCAGGTTTGAAATCGGCAATTGTTCCAACAATTTTAAGACGTATCTTTCTGCCATGAAATCTGAAAAGAAAATCGTTGCTAATATCAACAAGCCGTTCAAGTTTGAAGGACTTCACTTCAGAAGATGGAAGCTAAAGTTGTTTTTCTACCTCAAACTGATGAAGTTGCACATGATGGTGACCTCCATCAAACCAGCTGATCCACAAGATTCAGAAGCTGCAGAAAAAGCATCTCTAGCCGCAACAAGTGCAACTCCTCAACCAACTGAAGAACCTGTTATGACCCAAACTGCTGAAGAAAAACAAAAAGCCTATGAAAAATGGATTGATAATGACTTTGATTGTAAAAACTATATTCTGAATGCTTTGTCTGACGATCTATATGAATATTACTCCACATTTGATACTGCTAAAGATGTGTGGGATGCTTTACAGAAGAAATATGATACATAAGAAGCCGGATCGAAGAAATATGATGTAAGCCGCTTCCTGAGATATCAAATGGTGGATGAAAAATCAGTCGTTGCTCAGGCTCATGAACTTCAGAAAATAGCTCATGAAATTATGACCGAAGGTATGAAAACTGATGAACAATTTCAAGTATCCGTATTGTTTGATAAATTACCCCCATCCTGGAAAGATTTTCGTAATGCTTTGCGTCATAAAACTAAGGAATTTTCTCTTTAAAGTTTGATTGTAAAGCTCAGGGTTGAAGAGGAAGCACGAAAACAAGACAGAAAGGAAGAGATTCTTATTGTTTCCAAAAATAAGAATTAGACTCAACCGAGTTTGAAACCTAAGAAAAAACCGATGAAACCTGACCAGAACCAATGGAAAGGAAAACCTAATCAAAACAAGAACCCACACGCATCAAGGAAATTTCATAATTCTGATTCTGAGTTCCTTTGTTATACCTGTGGTAAACCAAACCACATGGCTAGGGATTGTAGGAATAACAAAGGAAAGAATAACGCACAATCTAATGCTGATGAAAGCGTTAAAATTGCCATGGTTTCTGATCCAGAGATTCACATGGTTGGTGGAACAGATGGGTGGTGGATAGAAAGTGGTGCCTCGCGCCATTGTTGTTTTGATAGGTCCCTATTTAAGAGCTATGCAAAAATCAAGGATAAGAAAGTGTTGTTAGGAGACTCCCATACCACTATTGTGAAAGGTTCTGGTACGGTAGAGCTGAAGTTTACTTCTGGAAAGACAATTATGATGAAAGATGTCCTCCACACTCCAGAAATGAGAAAGAATCTTGTTTACGGCTATCTTCTCAATAAAGATGGGTTGTATCAAACTATTGGATCTGATGTTTACACAATTACTAAAAACAGAGTGTTTGTAGGAAAAGGTTATGCTGCTGATGGAATGTTTAAGCTTAATGTTGAAATGAATAAAATTGCATCCTCTTCTTATATAGTGTGTACTTTTAATGTTTGGCATGCTAGACTTTGTCATGTGAACAGTAGATCAGTAGATACCATGAGCAAGCAAGGTCTTATTCCAAAACTATCCATGCATGATTTTGAAAAATAATCTAGTAGTCAAGTTAAGATAACCAAAAGTTCCCATAAATCTGTTATTAGAGAATCTGAACCATTGGAGTTAGTGTATTCTGATTTGTGTAAATATGAAGGTATATTAACTAGAAATGGAAAAAGATATGTCATGACTTTTATTGATGATTATTCTAATTATACCTATGTTTACTTGCTAAGTCATAAAAATGAAGCTATTGAAAAATTTAAGGTTTTTATTGCTGAAGTTGAAAATCAATTTGGTAGGAAAATTAAGAGATTTCGTAGTGATAGAGGAACTGAATATGATTCTAAACAATTCACTGAAATTTATGAATCTTCTGGAATTATACATGAAAAAAATGTTCCATATAACCCTGAAATGAATGGAAAAGCTGAAAGAAAGAATCGTACATTTACTACTATTGTGACTGCATGTTTGCTGAGTTCTGGTGCTGCCCCTCATTGGTAGGGAGAAATTTTGGTGACTGTCTGCTATGCTTTGAATCGTGTGACAAATTCAAAAACTAAAATTTCACCCTATAAACTTTGGAAAAATAGAAAACCAAATGTATCTTATTTTAAAGTATGGGGTTGTTTGGCTTATGTTCGTATTCCTGATCCTAAAAGATCAAAGCTATCTAGTAAAGCTTATGAATGTGTTTTTGTTGGGTATGCTCAAAACAGTAAAGCTTATATATATTTTTTGATCTTAGTAATAAAGTTATCATTGAATCTATTGATGCTGATTTCTTTGAAGAGAGATTTGCTTTTAAATCTAGAATTAGTGGGGGTTCTCTACGTAGTACAAGTTCTGAACTTAGAATAGAAGAACCTAGAACTGCAGAGACTAGAGACGCTGAATTTGAACCTAGGTGTAGTTAAAAGGCTAGGATTGCGATAGACTAAAGTTCTGACTTTGAAGTTTATACCCTAGAGGAAGACCCTTCTAGTCTTCAAGAGGCACTTAATTATCCTGAATCCGGCTTTTGGCAAGAAGGCATAGATAATCAAATGGACTCCAATAATCTTAATGGAACTTGGCACCTAGCAGATTTACCCCATGGTTGCAAAGCAATAGGTTGCAAATGGGTACTTAAAAGGAAGTTGAACCCTGATGGTTCAGTAGACAAACACAAATCTAGGCTGGTAGCTAAAGGATTTAGACAAAGAGAAGATGTAGATTTCTTTGATACTTATTCTCCTGTTACAAGATTGACTTCTATTCGTGTTTTGATTGTTGTTGCTACTCTGCATAATCTTGTTGTTCATCAAATGGATGTTAAAACAACTTTTTTGAATGGTGAATTAGAAGAAGAAATTTACATGGAACAACCTGAAGGTTTTGTTGTTCCTGGTCAAGAACATAAAGTGTGTAAGTTAGATAAGTCACTGTATGGTCTGAAACAAGATCCTAAGCAATAGCATGAAAAATTTGATAATTTGATGATTTCAGATGGTTTCAGAATTAATGAAAGTGACAAATGCATATATAATAAGTTTGAAAACAATGCATGCGTCATGATTTGTTTGTATGTGGATGATTTGCTGATTTTTGGTTCAAACTTGTCTGTGGTTGAAGAAACTAAGAATATGCTTAAGTCTAACTTTTAAATGAAAGATTTGGGTGAAGCTAGTGTAATTCTTGGAATTAAGATTATTAGAACTAATGATGGTATTTCTTTAGACCAGTCTCATTATATTGAAAAGATTTTAAAGATGTACAACTATTTTGATTGTAAACCTGTGAGTACTCCTTTTGATGCTAGTGTCAAAATGTTTAAGAATACTGGTGATGGCGTTAGACAATATGAATATGCTAGTATAATTGGTAGTCTTCTTTACGCAACTGATTGTACCAGACCAGACATTGCATATGCAGTGGGGTTTTATGCAGGTTTACCAGTTGTCCTGGTTTGGAACACTGGAATGCAGTTGAGAGGGTTATGCGGTATCTGAAAAAGACCGTTAACCTAGGATTACACTATAAGAGGTTTCCTACAGTCCTTGAAGGATAATGTGATGCTGATTGGAACTCTCTTTCAGATGACTCCAAGGCCACTGGTGGATATTTGTTTAATATTGCTGGTGGCGCTGTGTCTTGGAAGTTAAAGAAACAGACAATTCTGGCTCAATCTTCGATGGAGTCTGAATTGATAGCACTGGCAGCAGCTAGTGAAGAAGCATGATGGTTGAGAAAGCTTCTTTCTCAAATTCCTGCAAGGGATAAACCGAAACCAGCTATTATGATCCATTGTGATAGTACCGCCGCTATTGCAAAAGTACATCATTGTTTTTATAACTGTAAGAATCGACAAATGCGTCGAAAGCACATCACAGTTAGAGAGTTTCTCACAACTAGTGATGTATGTGTGAATCATGTTAGGTCGGAAGAGAACTTAGCTGATCCTTTGACGAAAGGATTAGCTAGAGAAAAGGTATTGTATACCTCTAAAGGCATGGGACTTTTGCCCACTAGAAATTGAGTCATTTTGTGATGGATACCCACCTAGAAATAGGTTCAAAGGGAATAACGATTCACAAATGATATGAATATAGAATCATGCATCTTTCCCATGGCATGATATCCTGAAGCGGGTTAAGGTTGAGTTCTTTAACTCTTAATGATGTCTATAGCTCTATATAGAGTGGGGTACCAAGCTACAGGAGTTCCTTTGATAGTCTCACCTATATGAATGAGAAAGTGTGGCCGCTTTCTATGAGAACGTGGACAGTACTCTAGAGCATTCATTAAAACTGGGATAAGCACAAGGCCGTAATGTGCTAGATTTTAGGACTTTACTCTTAGTATAGTTATGTGTGTATTAAGTAATCTGTTCTCTCCATAGAGTTTAAAGACATACGTTCACTCTATGTCAAAGTTCATAGAATTTAATATTATGTAAAATTTCAAAATCGAAAGATACCTTTGCTTATGCACGTAACTATACGGATCTTGCTTAATGATTTTAAAAATATAAGTGGGGATTGTTGGGATATATGTTTTAAAATATTTCTTTTGTACATTTATTTCAACAATTTGAGCTTGGCCTAGTGGTTAAGTATTTTGGGCCTGGAGGGCGAGGTCTCAGGATCAAATCCCTCCCTTATTGATTAGGTATGTATATAAATAATATATATATATATATATATATATATATATATATATATATATATATATATATATATATATATATATCATTAGTCCGGGAGAGGGGCCTTGGGGTCTTGGGAGGTCTCTTGAATTAGGAAAGTTCTTTTTACTCATTTTTGAACTAAAATTTCAAAACGTTTTACTACCTTTAATTGTGTTTTTAATTGTGATAATTATAGCATAATTTATTTGCCCGTTTTTTGACTGTTCAATGGAATTTTAATTGCAGCAATTAATTCAATTTATTCTCCATTAATTCGCATTGATTGCCTTGAATATAAAATTAGTTTTTTGGAACAGAAAGAAAACAATTTTTTACACAATAGTTTTCAAAAAGATCAAAGACCAAAAATACTGAGAAAGAATAGAGAGAGTAGAAGTGATCGATTTCTCATTGTGTGCGTGAGAAATCGAAAGAGAGTTTTTTCTCGGCTGTTTTATCCTGGGGACGTTGTGACGAAGAAAGAACTGCTTGCACAAAACTCAAGGCAGAGCCACGAAACGTCTTAAAGAGAGCGACCTGGTCGTGACTCAGCCGTCACTTTGTTTTGTGATTTAACTTTTGTTTTGCAGGTTTGAAATTGACAGTTGTTCCAATAATTTTAAGACGTATCTTTCTGCCATGGAATCTGAAAAGAAAACCGTTGTTGATATCAACAAGCCGTTCAAGTTTGAAGGACTTCACTTCAGAATATGGAAGCTAAAGTTGTTTTTCTACCTCAAACTGATGAAGTTGCACATGATGGTGACCTCCATCAAACCAGCTGATCCACAAGATTCAGAAGCTGCAGAAAAAAAGCATCTCTAGCCGCAACAAGTGCAACTCCTCAACCAACTGAAGAACCTGTTGTGACCCAAACTGCTGAAGAAAAACAAAAAGCCAATGAAAAATGGATTGATAATGACTTTGATTGTAAAAACTATATTCTGAATGCTTTGTATGACGATCTATATGAATATTACTCCACATTTGATACTGCTAAAGATGTGTGGGATGCTTTACAGAAGAAATATGATACAGAAGAAGCCGGATCGAAGAAATATGCTGTAAGACACTACCTGAGATATCAAATGGTGGATGAAAAATCATTCGTTGCTCAGGCTCATGTAATTCAGAAAATATCTCATGAAATTATGACCGAAGGTATGAAAACTGATGAACAATTTCAAGTATCTGTATTGATTAATAAATTACCCCCATCCTGGAAAGATTTTCGTAATGCTTTGCGTCATAAAACTAAGGAATTTTCTCTTGAAAGTTTGATTGTAAAGCTCAGGGTTGAAAAGGAAGCACGAAAACAAGACATAAAGGAAGAGATTCTTACCGTTTCCAACAATAAGAATCAGACTCAACCGAGTTTGAAACCTAAGAAAAAAACGATGAAACCTGACCAGAACCAAAGGAAAGCAAAACCTAATCAAAACAAGAACCCATACCCATCAAGGAAATTTCAGAATTCTGATTCTGAGTTCCTATGTTATACCTGCGGTAAACCAAACCATATGGCTAG
Source organism: Papaver somniferum (assembly GCF_003573695.1). Classification (NCBI taxonomy): domain Eukaryota; kingdom Viridiplantae; phylum Streptophyta; class Magnoliopsida; order Ranunculales; family Papaveraceae; genus Papaver; species Papaver somniferum. Next base: position 14,657,362 of record NC_039362.1, on the reverse strand, counting down.
GGATTGCAGGAATAACAAAGGAAAGAATAACGCACAAGCTAATGCTGCTGAAAGCGTTATAATCGTCGTGGTTTCTGATCCAGAGATTCACATGGTTGGTGGAACAGATGGGTGGTGGATAGACAGTGGTGCCTCGCGCCATTGTTGTTTTGACAGGTCACTATTTAAGAGCTATGCAGAAATTAAGGATAAGAAATTGTTGTTGGGAGACTCCCATACCACTATTGTGAAAGGTTCTAGTATGGTAGAGCTGAAGTTTACTTCTGGAAAGACAATTATGATGAAAGATGTCCTCCACACTCCAGAAATGAGAAAGAATCTTGTTTACGGCTATCTTCTCAACAAAGATGGGTTGTATCAAACTATTGGATCTGATGTTTACACAATTACTAAAAACAGAGTGTTTGTAGGAAAAGGTTATGCTGCTGATGGAATGTTTAAGCTTAATGTTGAAATGAATAAAATTGCATCCTCTTCTTATATAGTGTGTACTTTTAATGTTTGGCATGCTAGACTTTGTCATGTGACCAGTAGATCAGTAGATACCATGAGCAAGCAAGGTCTTATTCTAAAACTATCCATGCATGATTTTGAAAAATGTGAATCTTGTAGTCAAGCTAAGATAACCAAAAGTTCCAATAAATCTGTTATTAGAGAATCTGAACCATTGGAGTTAGTGCATTCTGATTTGTGTGAATATGAAGGTATATTAACTAGAAATGGAAAAAGATATGTCATGACTTTTATTGATGATTATTCTAATTATACCTATGTTTACTTGCTAAGTCATAAAAATGAAGCTATTGAAAAATTTAAGGTTTTTATTGCTGAAGTTGAAAATCAATTTGGTAAGAAAATTAAGAGAATTCATAATGATAGAGGAACTGAATATGATTCTAAACCACTCAATGAAATTTATGAATCTTCTGGAATTATACATGAAAAAACTGCTCCATATAACCCTGAAATGAATGGAAAAGCTGAAAGAAAGAATCGTACATTTACTACTCTTGTGACTGCATGTTTGCTGAGTTCTGGTGCTGCCACTCATTGGTGGGGAGAAATTTTGCTGAAAGTCTGTTATGCTTTGAATCGTGTGACAAATTCAAAAACTAAAATTTCACCCTATGAACTTTGGAAAAACAGAAAACCAAATGTATCTTATTTTAAAGTATGGGGTTGTTTGGTTTACGTTCGTATTCCCGATCCTATAAGATCAAAGCTAGCTAGTAAAGCTTATGAATGTGTTTTTGTTGGGTATGCTCAAAACAGTAAAGCTTATAGATTTTTTGATCTTAATAATAAAGTTATTATTGAATCTATTGATGTTGATTTCTTTGAAGATAGATTTCCTTTTAAATCTAGAATTAGTGGGGGGTTCTCTACCTAGTACAAGTTCTGAACTTGGAATAGAAGAACCTAGAACTGCAGAGACTAGAGACGTGAATTTGAACCTAGGCATAGTAAAAAGGCTAAGATTGCGCTAGTCTATGGTTCTGACTTTGAAGTTTATACCCTAGAGGAAGACCCTTCTAGCCTTCAAGAGGCACTTAATTCTCCCGAATCCGTCTTTTGTCAAGAAGCCATAGATAATGAAATGACTCCCATAATCTTAATGGATCTTGGCACCTAGCAGATTTACCCCATGGTTGCAAAGCAATAGGTTGTAAATGGGTACTTAAAAGGAAGTTGAACCCTGATGGTTCAGTAAAAAAACACAAAGCTAGGTTGGTAGCTAAAGGATTTAGACAAAGAGAAGATGTAGATTAGTTTGATACTTATTCTCCTTTTACAAGATGGACTTTTATTTGTGTTATGATGGTTGTTGATGCTGTCCATAATCTTGTTGTTCATCAAATGGATGTTAAAACATCTTTTTTGAATGGTGAATTAGAAGAAGAAATTTACATGGAACAACCTGAAGTTTTTGTTGTTCCTGGTCAAGAAAAGAAAGTGTGTAAGTTAGATAAGTCACTGTATGGTCTGAAAAGCTCCTAAGCAAGGGCATGAAAAATTTGATAATTTGATGATTTCACATGGTTTCAGAATTAATGAAAGTGACAAATGTATATACTATAAGTTTGAAAGCAATGCATGCATCATGATTTGTTTGTATGTGGATGATTTGCTGATTTTTGGTTCAAACTTGTCTGTGGTTGAAGAAACTAATAATATGCTTAAGTCTAACTTTGAAATGAAAGATTTGGGTGAAGCTAGTGTAATTCTGGGAATTAAGATTATTAGTAATGATGGTATTTCTTTAGATCAGTCTCATTATATTGAAAAGATTTTAAAGAAGTACAACTATTTTGATTGTAAACATGTGAGTACTCCTTTTGATGCTAATATCAAACTTTTTAAGAATACTGGTGATAGCGTTAGACAATCTGAATATGCTAGTATAATTGGTAGTCTTCGTTATGCAACTAATTGTACCAGACCAGACATTGCATATGCAGTGGGATTTTTATGCATGTTTACCAGTTGTCCTGGTTTGGAACACTGGAATACAGTTGAGAGGGTTATGCGGTATCTTAAAAAGACCGTTAACCTAAGATTACACTATAAGAGGTTTCCTGCAGTCCTTGAAGGATACTGCGATGCTGATTGGAACTCTCTTTCAGATGACTCCAAGGCCACTGGTGGATATTTGTTTAATATTGTTGGTGGCGTTGTGTCTTGGAAGTCAAAGAAACAGACAATTCTGGCTCAATCTACGATGGAGTCTGAATTGATAGCACTGGAAGCAGCTAGTAAAGAAGCAAGATGGTTGAGAAACCTTCTTTCTCAAATTCATGTATGGGATAGACCGATACCAACTATTATGATCCATTGTGATAGTACGCGGTTATTGCAAAAGTACAGAACTGTTTTTATAACGGTAAGAATCGACAAATGTGTCGAAAGCACAGCACAGTTAGAGAGTTTCTCACAACTAGTGATGTACGTGTGGATCATGTTAGGTCGGAAGAGAACTTAGCTGATCCTTTGACGAAAGGATTAGCTAGAGAAAAGGTATTGTATACCTCGAAAGGCATGGGACTTTTACCCACTAGAAATTGAGTCATTTTCTGATGGATACCCACCTAGAAATAGGTTCAAAGGGAATAACGATTCACAAATGATATGAATATAGAATCATGCATCTTTCTCATGGCATGATATCCTGAAGCGGGTTAAGGTTGAGTTCTTTAACTATTAATGATGTTTATAGCTCTATATAGAGTGGGGTACCAAGCTACAGGAGTACCTTTGATAGACTCACCTATATGAATGAGAAAGTGTGGCCGCTTTCTATCAGAATGTGGGCAGTCCTCTAGAGCATTCATTAAAACTGGGATAAGCACAAGGTCGTAATGTGCTAGCTTTTAGGACTTTACTCTTAGTATAGTTATGTGTGTATTAAGTAATCTGTTCTCTCCATACGGTTCAAAGACGTACGTTCACTCTATGTCAGAGTTCAGAGAATTTAATACTATGTAAAGGTTCAAAATCGAAAGATACCTTTACTTATGCACGTAACTATACAGATCTTGCTCAATGATTTTAAAAATATAAGTGGAGGATTTTTGGGATATATGTTTTAAAATATTTCTTTTGTACATTTATTTCAACAATTTGAGCTTGGACCAGTGGTTAAGTACTTTGGGTCTTGAGGGTGAGGTCTCAGGATCAAATCCCTCCCCTATTGATTAGGTATGTATATAAATAATATATATGTATATATCATTAGTCCGGGACCGGGGCCTTGGGGCCTTGGGAGGTCTCTTGAATTTGGAAAGTTCTTTTTACTGATTTTTGAAATAAAAATTCAAAATGTTTTACTACCTTTAATTATGTTTTTAATTGTGATAATTATGGCATAATTTATTTGCCCGTTTTTTGACTGTTCAATGGAATTCTAATTGCAGCAATTAATTCAATTTATTCTCCATTAATTTGCATTGATTGCCTTGAATATAAAATTAGTTTTTTGGAACAGAAAGAAAACAAGTTTTTACACAATTCTTTTCAAAAAGATCAGAGACCAAAAATACTGAGCAAGAATAGAGAGGGTAGAAGTGATCGATTTCTCATTGTGTGCGTGAGAAACCGAAAGAGAGTTTTTTCGGCTGTTTTATCCTGGGGACGTTGTGACGAAGAAAGAACTGCTTGCACAAAACTCAAGGTAGAGCCACGAAACGTCTTAAAGAGAGCGACCTGGTCGTGACTCAGCCGTCACTTTGTTTTGTGATTTAACTTTTGTTTTGCAGGTTTGAAATCGGCAATTGTTCCAACAGTATTATTCTCCTTATCGCCACTAGTATCCATTAGGGGTTGGTGGGAATTAATCATCGAGTGGAAACTTGCTGCCATCAGCTGTTTCTTCGTGAATTTCCATTGTTTAGCATAGACGAGAGTGGCTCTTCGCTGCAAGCAACCAATTAAGTCAGTAAACAATCTGGAAAACTGTTAGATAATTTCTGTCATACGAAGAGTGAAGCCATAGGGTTTTTTTCATGGGAGGAAACCCCTCAATCGGTATTAAAATTTTGATATCAAACGTTTTCAAACTTTATGCAAGGGATTTGTAAAGTACGGTCCATTGAAATCAAATCTGCAATCAAAACTCGTTTTAAAACATGTGTTGCAGAGGAAATCGAATTTTGTTGAAGAACAGTTTATTAGTTTTGTAAACTCTTTCCAAGACTTTGTTTCTAAATAACCAGATCTAAAAATTATATGAGTAAAATGAAGAAATAAGAGGAGGATTCATCTTTTGGGATCGATTGTTGATGAAAATTTTCTCTGCTGCTGTCTTAACCGAACATAGATGCTAGCTGAGATTCATTTTCTTTGGACATAACACCATGTTTTACCTGCGAAGTTTTCATATCTCGCTAGATCTGCCGATGAAGATACAACTATGACTGAAACTCTCTTGAATCAACAAACACAAGTTCAATTCATGTTTCTAACGCCAAAATGTAACTACGGAAAATCCATAGCTACGCCCAAACATTCCTTTGTATAACAAATTCTAGATCTAAACTTTTATGAACATGAAATGATAATTAGAGGTGGTAAAATGTAAAGGAGACACTTGAGTTTTACATGGTTCGATCCATAACGAGATTTACATCCATGGTTCTTCACTATAAATTTGTTGTTTTACATGAGACTCCATTAATGAGTTTTTGGATCTCTAGATCTAGTTTTGGGGAAGAAGAAGATAGAGAAAATAAATTATGATCTCTTTCTCTATCTTAGATATTTTCTTAAGTACTAGAGAGTATAAATGAATTTACGAAAATATTCTTTACTTACAAATTAAGGAAACTAAGCTAAGATACCGTGTAGACTATCCTAGGGATGTTATAATACATCGGCCTTCATTTAATGCCATACGTCGAGTGTATTTTTTGGTATTTACAGTTACCGTATCCCAAATTGAAAAAGCTATAGCAACTCTTTTCTAGGAACGGAGGGGGTATATAACATGTGAAACTTCATTTAGCCTGACAGATTCTTCTTATTGATGCAGTAATAGAACTGTGTGGCTCCAATGTTGGGCATTCCAGTCACCCGTTGAACAAAAGAATTCCACTAGATGCCACCACTTAGAAGAGGATTGCAGATCAAATAACTTTCTGTAGAATTTAGACAAGATTTGTGGTCTTAAGAGTTTCAGTGGTTCTGAAAGGCCCTCCTAAATTTCTATAACCGGTCGTGTAGTAATTGATTTGTATCGTTACCACACTCTAAAGTTTGTAAGACTTAACACAAAACCATCAAAATGGCATTGCACTTTTGATACCAAGATACTCTGGAAACTAAGACCATATATACCTTGTAAGACTAAGTACAACTTGCTCATCTGATTAGAGGTTATAAGCAGCAGGCATTGCCTAAAGGTTGTCTAAATGGATAAAATCTTTCCTTTAAATAAGAAAGAGACATTAAAAAGTGTATTAGTATAACTTTATTTAAAATTAGGTTAGGGACTCATCCCCATGTCGCTAGTCAAATATTAATAAAGCTAAAAAACAGGACTCCAATCAGCGTTAATCCCAGCCTACATTTAAGCTAATTTTTATTTCAATTATATTCACACTCTTCTAAAGAATGTATATTTGACATGTTCTTTTGATTGGTTGATTAATATAGTGTTGGTCCCATTATCTTCCATGTTTAGAATCATGACCGTCGTTACATAACTCCCTAAATTAAATCAACGGTGGAGATTGAAATGTTAAGGAGTGTGTACAAAATCAGACTCGACAAAATAGGTATGAAGTTGTACGGAAATTCTTTTGATTTCTAGTTTGTTAAAGATTTTATCGGTTTATATAGTTGAATAAACTGCTGCCACGAGCACCTAATAGTGGGACCCGAAAAGTAATATAGTCGATGGGAGTGTAACACGTAGAGGTCTCAAACGAAACAAATCTCTCTCCCATAACCGTTTTTTCCAAAAAATTCTCCGCGGAAAAATCTTCCTGAATCTTTGATTCTCCAAAATTGTAATCCAAATCTATTGGATATTATCTGAATTATTCAGATTTCCAATCAGATTTGGATTCAAATTAAATATTTCTATTAGTAGTTGTATTAAATAAAACATCGCTATTCTATGCGATTTTTAGGTTTTTCCTGTTTCAATTTCATTATTGCTCTCATGGTGTTCTCAAACCCATCAGAGATTTCTCATAGCTTTATAGGCACTTCAGAAGATTGTTACAATTGTTTCAAGTACATCAAGGACGATTTCTTCTGGCATGACGTGATTCTACATTCTCATGAAGATCCATGGCTACCGGATTTGATTGTGGTAATGGTGTTTTGTGATTATTACTCCCTTATGGGACATTTCCATCTTAATGAAGAAGACAATGATGAAGAAAACAAATTATTCAAATCCAAATGGCAGAATTTTAATTCAAATGCCATCCCTCAAGTATCATCAATTTCTGTTTTGAAATTCATGTATTCAGTACGATTGTGTTACAATTTACTTATTATTGTGATACAAAAAGTCTGTATTCTATTATGTTTTTCAATGATGTGTCTTAACATGATGTATACGATCTTGTGGGAATTATAAAATTGTCCTTCCTTTTTAAGGGCTTCACAAATACCCTTACGACCCAAAAAATATACCCCTCTGCAAACAAACCCATCTGGGGTCCATTAAAGCTTTTATTTTTTTTCCAAATTTATCCTCATATCTACCTAATATGAGTATCTTTGTTCTTCATTTCAGATCTAAAAGTTTTATTTGCTCTCACTTCCCAGAAAATACCACCACTGTATTCATCATCGCTCTCACCAGTATCGCCGCCATCGTTATCTCTGTCGTGGCTACCATAACCAGCACCACCACCACCATTTCAGAATCATAGAAATAGATTTAATAGAGATTCGAGATTGAGAAAGAGATATTCGATTGAAAATCAAACTAAACCCACCACTACCATCTCTGTCACCAGTATCACCATCACCATCTCCATCTACTTCCATCACGAAAAATCTATTGAACCAGACTCCACCACCATATCTCCATCTCGTCTCCACCTCTACCACCACCAAAAATCAACCTAATCCCACTACCAGCACCAGCACCACCACCATCTTAATTGGATCTGGCTTGAAGAACCTAATATCGACGACAACAATGTTACTAATTAAGGAAGATGGTACCACTGATATACTTGAGGGTGATTGATCGTTGTCGTATGCGTCAAAAATAAATTAGTTTCTTACTACTCAAAATATAAAATATAGCAAGGGCAAGAAAGGATCGTTCCCACGGAGAGGACTAGGTTGTCAATATGTTTCGCCTTCTTAGGCAAAGCAAGGGGGGACTTTGATGATTTATGTAAAATAAATTATACTAAAAACAAATAAAACAAAGCAAACACGCAAATCGAGGATGTGAAATATTGGATAACGGTTTCATCTTCAATTGTAAACAAGTTTTTGAATATATGAATAAAATTCGTATTTAATCTCTTTATCATCAAAATCCCTAGAATACCTTATTGCAAGAATACTCCATAAATTTCCTAAGTCATCAACACACATATTAGAGCTGCGAGTGTGAATTCTACCTAAAAAATAACCTAACGCCTTGCGCTAATCAAGTTCAATTCCTAGGAGCATTAAGTTTAAGAAAAAGAATAATCAATGCAATTGTCATACATTGCGCATAACAATTCGGACAATGGTCAATTTCTACATATGATCACAAGAGTGTATCACTACAAACCGTAATCATATCATGCTACTCATATTCAAGGTTATCGCTCGATGATGAACCCTAAAATAGTTATAGATATGGATGTAAGTTCAATTAATTCTAGACTCAACCAAACAAACATTCAATCATATTGCACTACATCAATCATGCAATTATTATAAACCGTAGAAAGTGAAAGATAATATTGAGAGAAAACTAATTCATTAAATCCATAACTTGTTTCCCAAAATCCAACTACATCTTTAACCAATAATAAAATTTTAGCTCATGTTCATGGAATTCATAACAAGAATAAAGAGAAAAGGTTTCATGTCTAAACCCTAGAACACAAAGTAGAAAAAGTGATGATAAGAAAGATTCCCCAAAAAGTAGAGAACTTTTCTATATATAGGCTTCGATTTCCTATCTTCTTAGGATTAGGATCCTTTTTCCCATTCAATTTCCAAGTCCTTGTCTTTGTAAAATTCCTCCTCTTGATCCTTATCCAATTAGGACACTTAACCTCTTCAAAATCCACTAAAAATCCTAATTTTCACGTCCATAGCAAGCCCAAAACGCATCCCTCATTTCTTTTTTTGCGCAAGCCCAATAAGGTCCAACAGAAACCTAATCCAAATTGGTTTCACCATTTTTCACATAACTTCTTCATACGAACTCAGAATGACCTCATTCTTTTTGCGTTCTTTTTGTATTTGAATTTTCTTCAAGATGGTCATAAGAACTCATGGATTTTAATGAGTTGAAATTGGTCTTTGGCCCTTCTCCCCAATTTTGGATGATTCCTTCTTCTTTTCTTCAGTGTGACTCCAAAGTAGCTATAAAACTCAAAACACGTGTAAAATACATAATTTACAAGAAAAATAGCAAAGAAAGCATAAATACTAGATATAAAATTAGGTGTTTTCCAACACATATCAGTGATTTAACTAATGATTTCCCTGATCGTGAATCTTCGTGTTGAGGTTCGTCTTTTCTCTCAGATTTCAAATTTTAATAGTTGGATTAACCTAACTTGATGAATGGTATTAAGGATTTATAGTGAAATTAGATTATTTTTGATGTTTACACAAAATTATTTTTTGCTCTGAATTTGATGGGTGGTAGTGATGGTGCAGTTGTTGGCAGTGTCTCCTTCGGCCTATGGCACTACTGTAGGTAGTGGTAATACAAACCAGTTATTGGTAATCTACTTAGATAGTGCTTTGCAAGTCTAATTGAATTGAATGTATATATACCTTTTTGTATATACATATAATAATTGTTATATGTTTGCATGAAACCTTAGTATTATTAAGGGTGGTGGTGGTGGCAGCAGCCATCTTCATTATACAAAATATTTTGGACTTCAGTTTTTGTGGGATCAACAATTGATCCAATTTATGGGATCAACTACTATTGTTGATACAATTTATGAGATCAACTCTTGTTGTTGACTTCATTTTTTATGGGATCAACTCTTATGTTGATAGCATTTGGATTAGCATAAATATGTTTGTTGTATAAATACTTTAACTTTTATAGATGTAAATTCTTCAAAATGTTGAATTTGTGGTGCAATGGTAGCATGACTGACTGCACGTTAGATGATGCATGTTCGACTCACGCCAAGTTCACTCATTCCTACATGTCAACTCTAACTCTTGATTCCATTTTTTGTGGATCAACTTCCGTTGTTGATCCAACTTCATGGGATCAACTTCAATTGTTGATCCGACTTAAATGGATCAACTTTGGTTGTTGACACTATAATCTGGAACCATTGTCCTGGGGTTGTACCTTTTTGTATCAACTTTGATTGTTGACTCCATTCACTGGGATCAACTTTGATTGTTGACGCACAAAAAAAAGGAATATGTATTAGTAAAGTTATTTTTGAACTTTTATTTTCTAGATCAACTTCGGTTGTTAGCACCTAATTTTGATGCCGGCGGCACTGGCGGCGGTAGTGGCAGCGACGGTCGCGGAAACAACAACAGTTGCGGCAGCAATGGTGACACCAATGATAATTTTGATGGTGGTGGTGAAATATCAGTGGCGGTGGTGAAATATTAGTGGTGGTTGTATTTAGTAAGTGGTGTTGGTGGATTGGTGGTGGTGGAAGTGTTGGTGGTGGTGGAATGGTGGTGGTAGTGACTGTGAAATAAGAAGAAAATCGTTAATGAATAAGGCTTGTAAATGAAAATAATTAGTATAAATGGAGGTATTAAGATAATATATATGTCAATGATAAGATTTTTAAATGATGGAGATATATTTATTGTTGTATAAGGATATATTTGTTGTTGATTAGGACACCATACGATTCGTGTTAATGTGGACATATGTTAGCACCAACAGGTATTACCTGTAGAATAAATTCACGCATATAGGTGAAATTAGGTGAATGTGGTGGCTTAGGCTCAGCTACTGGATAATGATGACTGCACGACATAATTTTGCTTCAACTGCAGGTACATGTTGATCTTGTTACGGTATGCGTTTAACTCACAAGCTAAGAAGTGCAGCACTGTAGACTGCAAAATATACGATGACACATAACACAAATGCTAGTGTTGGAAGCTTGAAATTTCTTTCGTAAAGCCAGGTACTGCGGTGGTTACGAAAAACGAAAATTACCCAAACTGGAAACATAAAATTTACGGTGATGAGTTCCTCCGGGGCCCACCGTCTTGATCATGATCATGTATATCCTATCAAAACATCAATATCATAAGCATCTTCAAACCCCGATAAGGAAAATTTAGCTTGATATCAAAATAAAGAAATAAACCTCTACGTGTTTTTTTATTGAAGGAAAGAGGTGATCCTCTGAATCAGTGTTCTGAAAACCGGTCCGGACGTCGAACCGAAAAAATTACTGGATCAAGGGTTGTTGGTTTAACCAGTGATTCAACGCGGGTTCACCGGGTCAACAGAAAAGAAATTATTTAGCAAGATATGAACTAGAATAAGCGTATTCAGGGACCAGAACAGATTTCTCACTCGTTATTTGCCCCTACTATTCTAACTTTTTACATTTTTCGCGGCTCAAGCCCTAAAATTTTAAAGCATCGCGTCTTCTTTCCTATTACATCTTCCTTCGTATTCCAACCTAACCATTTCTTATTGATTAGATCGAGATTTGTTTAGAGTGCCGCAACAATAATAAAAATCAAAGACTTGTTGAGAGTGCAGGCAACAACAATAAGGTGATCAATGTATTATTAGTAAAGATTCTTGGTGATTTTCATTACCGAACAGTTAACCAACACAGGCTTATTGGAGCTCTTGAAGTTGAAAAAAGTACTCTCCTCAAAACAAACAGATCACTAATAAATCATTCAAGAAATCAACGTGTGATTTGATAGTTATTTTCTGATTCAAGACTTTATGTTTGTTTCTACAACTCAAAAAATCAATTTGCACTCGCTTTTTTCCTTTACTGATTCGACCCATTGAAACAGTGTTGGGACGGCTGGATCACGGTCAACCCGGCCGGGTCACCTGGTCCATACAAAAGAAAACGATTTTTGGCAAATTTACTGGGCCACTGATGGACCAGCCCGAAAAAGTGACTGTGTTGCCGGTTTACTGGGCTGACCGTCCGAGCCGGGCTGGTTTTCTAAACACTGCTCTGAATTTCATTGATATAAAAAGATTGAAGAGGATATTATTTAGAGGATATTAATGAATAAGATGGTCAATCAAATTTTCTCCCCAAATTTTCTGAGTTACACGTAGGTGGCGATGTATGTGGCAATTCGATCCTTCATTTCTCCAGTGATTCACTTTAACTCAAAAGTGGATGCGGTATCCATGTCGGGTGCGTGCAGCCTATGTTCATGCCCTCAATCTTGAAGCCGGGAATCGTTTTCGTATTATGAGAAAAAACATTCATATTTGAAGTTATGAGAAACGCATCATGGCCCTCCTTACATCGTAAACACAAGGTTATTGATGACCATACGACATTTCCCAAAATACCTCTTAGTGTAACAAGGGGGAAATATGTTATATACGGAAGATATGTTCTCTAAACCTTAGGGGGAAGGGAACATCAAAAATGCTGGAAGTTTCGAAAACGCACAACGGTAGGTACCACCGCAATAATGCTAGTGAAACATCACAAAAAACCAACTGCAAAAGAATGCATAAATATATATATATATAAGGGTATCACCCAGGTTTTCGGCCTGGGCTCAACCTCTCGTGCGCCTTCGACGCGTCGGACTTTATGATACGGATGCGTTGCCAACGCTTAGAGTAGTACATCCATTGAATGTTTATTGATAATGTCTAGTTCTCTTAGTGTTTTCTGGAAATTGAATATTTATTGATAATGTCTAGTTCTCTGTTTTTTCTGGAAATTCAATTTGTTGATTTGTTTGCGATCCTTCTTTGGTTGATTGGTTTACAGATCTATGGATATCCAGGAACATGCTGAAGATACTGGTCGTCGTTTAATAAGGAGAAAAATCTATAATTACGATTCCCTGTACCTCTTCCAGATCTATTGTTTTTACATTCTACGGGTATATGCTAGGCATTCGGTGGTTTGGGCTGATATTAAGAATGGGGGATTGGGGCTGCCTTTTGTGCTGTTGGTTCTCTCTTTGGGAGCAATGATTGGTTGTTTTCGGTTTTTAGCAAGATGCTGTGTATTACAACCTGCAATCCGTTACTTATTCTCGAAAAGGATTTATACTCGAAAGAAGTTCAGCAAATACTTTCTCAAAGGTTTGATTTTTTTATCAACCATGGTCCGAACTGGTTCTTCTACGCTACATTGGTGTTACCAACCATGTAATGTTTGTTGTTAAATGGCTTCCCGGAAGCACCTACATTAACAATAACTAAACATTGAGTAAGGCTTGAGTGTTAACATGATGAAAAGATCTCCACTGCATGAGATGAAGAAAATCCAAGTCTAGCTTGAGTGTAACCATTAACACTGCAGATCAATCTTTATTCCAAACGCCAACTGCATATCATGAGGCAGAAGACAAACTATAAAAACGATAAAGGATAATCAAAATGAAAAACAAAAACGAAAGTAAACATATTCCATGAGTCGTTCCTTTATCTAACCACACTCAATAAGAATGATCAATATTGGCGCCAAAAAAATTAAGAAAAAACACAGGCAAAGAAAAATGCTGCCACATCGATCAAAAAAAGAAAGAAATGCTACCACTTCATTCTCAGCAAAAACTAATAACATGAATAGAAATGGTTAAATGAATGTATCATTTACAAAAGAAAATGTTAAGTAAAAGGTTACGAACTTTCATAGATGGACTGGGAAAAATCGATTTCCAAGAATAAACCGTGTTTTAGTTTTGTTTTGGTTCTCAGGAATGATGATAATCAAGCAGCATGTTCGTCCTCCAATTTCTTTTGATGTTTATTACTATCTGAAAAACAAACAATGAGAGAAAAACTTAAAATCACCAAAAAAAAAAAATGAGAATAATTAAGAGAAAAACTATCATGTCTCTTCCTAATGGTCGGAAGAAGAAAACTAATTAAGATGAAACCAAGCGAAACTGATTTGCAGTTTTGATCTCTTTCAATTGGGGAAGTTATAGAAACTTATGAATAAATTATCTGGAAGACACTTAGGGAGAAACAAAAGGAGGCTGTGACACGTTATTGCTGCGGTTTTCAATTTTGCCAACATTTAATAATATAACTTGACCCTTCTTGAAAGACAAAGAACGGTGGATCAGGTGATACTTACGAAAAAGTAAGGTGCAGATATTCTCCTGTTTGATTAAAATATCATGACCACTAATTGTTTTTCCCAAAATTATGGAAGGGCACACAAATCAATTAACTATGACACAATTTAATATTTAGTCGTATTTTTAGCATATTCTGACATACATGCTCGGTATAAGTTATGTATACATTGTAATACATTTTAAGATGAAAATGCGAGCTATACGATGAGACTGAGTTGCCATGATTCCGGTGGGAAATGAGGCTCTTCTCTGATCATTTTATTCCTATTTGCAAGAGTAGTGTGCACCTTGGATTGACCCGCAAAAGAAAAAGAAAAAAAAGTTCATCAGAAAGGCCATAAACTTATACCGACACGCCCACACATGAAAGAAAAAGAAAAAAAAAAGGTTCATCAGAAAGGCCATAAACTTATACCGACACGCCCACACATGAGATTCAAGCTATCGCATGCATATGAATCTTGGTTTAATTTGGTGGATTATGCAAGTCATGAACTTGCATTAAAGGCCGATCGAAATTGTTTCAAAAGCACGGCCATGAGAAAAAATGAAGGTCACAGAAATGACAGTACATGAACATATCATTTTCGGCCGATAATCTACATGTACGTAAACCGATAATCGGCCGATAATGTGCATGTACATAAATCATTGGTTACATGAACATTTCATTCCTTGGTGACACCAATCACTTTAACGAATTCTAGATGTTGTTTCCCTATTGGCTTAGAATCATTACTGCCATGAAATAATGGTGTCCCTGTGCGCATAATATCTTTCATCACCCTTGACAGATGGGAAATCCCCAGAAAATTCAACGGATTACTTTCAAGGCATGAGGCGAAAATTATTTTTAAAATGAGAAATGATGGATGCTGGGTTAGGCACTGTTGAAATTCTGATGTAAAACTTGAGGGTGACACCGAAAAAATATTGTCTCGGACCTCTTCATTTCAAAGCTATTGTAATTTTCATCCGAGGTTGGAAAATGCATTTGCTGAATTATACTCTCAGATGTGTTTCCGAAACGAAGTTGATCTGGCGTCGACTCTGTCATATATTTCTCTCAACGCTGTAGGTGGTTCACGTAGTAATGGAAGACGAACTTTTCGTTGAAGACAACATGTCCCAATTTTTGGGGTTCTTAGAGACGAACTCGTAAGTTTTTTGGTCTTTTGCTGACTCCATCCCGACCGCTCTTTGTCTTCCCCCAAAAGGCAACTACGTCATAGTTAATTGATTTATGCATACATTAACTTGGGTAGCCAAATTACATCCATTATTAAACATGTGAACTCCATCATTTATCTGATTTTCATGATTCATGTGTCTCCTGCATTCATTAACATAAATTACAGTTAATGAATAATGTGTAGTGCGATCAAGATTAATAATCCATTTTTTATCACGTAAGTTATTAGGTAAGTTATGAATTTGTTTCTGCAAATGAAGATAGTAGTGGGTTGCAGATATAAAACAGTGATGGTTTTATCACCTGTAAAACCGCCAATCGTAATGAAGATTTAATCCAGACCAGATTCCAGGTCAACAGAATGTAGATACCTATCCATTTATTTAACTGACGTTGACGTTGAGGATCCTGACCCCTAATTATCTTCCCATAATTAGCGATGAATCTCTAGTGTGATAATTTTCATTACATACTTGGACATAAAAGAACTTACACAATGGACTATAATGCGGTTGAATTAACTATGCCAAAGTGGTACGTGATAATGGCAAAAGAGAACACTTATTAACCAAAGACTGCATTCATTTAGTAATAACTACGGTCGACTACTCTAAGTTCGGCCAAGTGATTGGTCCGAGGAAGTTCCTTAGCTTGGGAAATGGGATGCCAGGTTAAGTGTCTTGCGCACTGTGATAGTCATAACTTAAGTACCAAAAAAGCTTGGTGACACTCGTATAGACAATACCAATTTCACTCCGGGAAGGTCCTCTCTTTGTTTTAGCAACAGAGACATTAAAGATTTGCCTACACATTAAAGACATAAACGTTGTTCTAAGAGTGCGCAAGAAACAAAAAAATCTACCCACAACCAATCGCCAGCGGATTAAGATACTCAAGCATTTTTAAATTTGTGTACATAATCCAATTGCCAAGTACGTAGTAATATGTGTTGGCCAAAAATAATATGGAATGCAAAATGATTCAACAACTTTCAAAGCAAAATAGAGAAGGCTTGGTGATTCACGTAATTAAGCATTTCGATCATTCCTAAAAGATTTGTTAAACTTCATAACAAAAATTGCTAAATAAGATTCTCCAATCTACAAACTATCACAATTTTTCTCTCTAGATCCAAAAAGATTACACAACAACACATACAGGATTCTAGATAAAATCAACCTCTCGTGCGCCTTCGGCGCATGGGACTTTCTGATTTAAGGAGTATACGCTACGGGTGGAGAACAGATACATATGGTAAATCAGATACTTCCTAATGACTGGATCAAGGAAAAATTAAATGAAAAAATAACAACCTATAAATATGTTCTGCATCATTAAAGTTTCCAAAACAAAACAAATTAGTCAGATTCAATACAAAAAATGGTTAAGAAACTTAATAAAAAACAACCAAAAACAGTACAGTCCTATAAACATTGCACTACATGAAAATCCATCGAAGCAGCAACTACAAAAAGCAAGATACTGAATTTTACTAATACCTAAAAGTTTAGACGATCAAACCGTGTTTGCTTTACTAACGTCTGCACAAAGAAAAGCAAATTGAAAGTGATTGCTTTTCTCACAACAAATATATTTACTCACAACAATTTGCATTACAATCCAAAAAAATATACCCATGATTCAGATTTTTCTTTAAAAATCAAATGGATAACACCCTAAGAGTTCCTGGCTAAATACAATACTCATATTGAGAACGAAAAAGAAACCAACAACAAATATGGATTCATGTAATTGTTCTAAACCAAAAGAATTTGGTGAACACAATTTTTGTACCAACACATAGCACCTGGTAAGAGGATTTAGGATTCTTTCAAAACACACGATTCGTCGCACTTACCGCCGAACACACTATTTTCAATTATGGCTACACTTTTCTCTTACTTTTTAGAATCGTTGTTGCAAAATAGGATCCTAGCTAATTAATCCGTTACCAAAGAAAATTTCATTTAAAAGAGTTGGCAATTACGGTTTCTAATGAAAATGTGGAGTTAAGTAGTTTGGGTAGTTTTCAAAAGGTGGAAGCACCTGCTAAAAGACACTTGGGCTCAAAAGAGAGTGGATGTAAGAGATCACGACACAAACGGAGTTAAGTAGTTTGGGTAGTTTTCAAAAGGTGAAAGCACCTGCTAAAAGACACCTGGGCTCAAAAGAGAGTGGATGTAAGAGATCACGACACAAACGGACGGTGGATGCCTTCAAACCGTCCGGCATCTCAACAAACAGACAATGTACATCTTCTCTATTTGGGATACAAAATCACAACCAGTAATTGTCTTTCCCAAAACACAACGAACGGCAAAGATCTCACTGTTGGACTACGAAATCGGTCCCCTAGTTGTGTTTCCAGAACCCATGTTGGACTACGAAATCAGGTCCCCTAGTTGTGTTTCCAGAACCCATCCTGGCC
Source organism: Papaver somniferum (assembly GCF_003573695.1). Classification (NCBI taxonomy): domain Eukaryota; kingdom Viridiplantae; phylum Streptophyta; class Magnoliopsida; order Ranunculales; family Papaveraceae; genus Papaver; species Papaver somniferum. The sequence continues at coordinate 14,639,780 of NC_039362.1, read as the reverse complement.
GCTCTTTGTCCCTCCCAAAAAGGCAACTGTGTCATAGTATATTGATATATATATATATATATATCATAACCTAAGAATCTGTTCTCATATTACTCAATTTCCTGACAAGATTAAAAAGACTAGTGCAAATATGTAGGATCAAGTGACAGCAGCAGTAACAGAAACAAAATTCTCTATGACAAATCTTTTTAGTTAAGCTGCAAAGGTGACAAGCAATCCCATGTTCAGACTGCAGGATATCCTACTGTGGGTATTAATTGAAGAAGTAATTAACAGTGTTTCACCATCAGAAGAGGAGACAACTCATTAATTGATTGATGCAAGTTTGTATTTCAGCAGAAAGAAGAAAAGATTGCAGCGAGGCATTGATGGTGAGTAGGCTATGGTTATTACTGAATTGAAATCGATTCCCTGGAAGCTCATTGCTTCTATTAAAGAAACAACAACCCATCTGTCCAAATCAGAAACGAATCTACGAGCACCTCAATATAAACCTAATAAAGGGTTCAATTACAAAATACGTAGAAGTTGTACGCATATCATTTCACCCATTCTGACAATAAAAGTTCGGAATGAAAAGACAAGAAAGTAATTGCAACCAAAATCCGAGCCAACCAGAATATGAGCCAACCAGAGGTAGGAAAACCGAACTATCAGATTTGACTACCCATTCAAAGGTACTCTGCAGCACCTTGAACAGTGGGGTCATTTGGGTATGCTGCTCGTATATCTGAATAATTAATCTGGAATACTCGATAGGTCTGGATCAACAGATGCGGGAAGAGATCGTCAAAGAAGCAAAAAAAAGATTCAATGCTATTCCCCAAGTCCCCCTAAAAAACAGAAAAAGTTAGTGTGCCAAAATCATACAAGGTAGATGCTGTTCATGCAACAGGCACATTAGAAGGCAAAGACGCCACAATACAAACAGGCTCAGACTCAATGTTATGAACACTACCCCTGTTGGTAGACTCAAGACATACAAATGTGTATATATATATAGATAGATAGATAGATAGATCTATATGTCGAAGTAACGTTTGAAGAGTTCAGAAAATCAACATGAGATTTGATGTGCAAGTGTGTCCCGTGTAGAACAGCTTAGGGTAATCACAAAAATTATGATCTCTAGGTCCTGTTTTCCCTGCTTATGAAATCCACATAAAGTGGATATGGTTCCCCCTAACATTAGGAGGAATTACCGCACACTTTTGTTTAACAACATATCATCATTGACATTAAGAAAGACAGATATTTTATGTTTCAGGGACAGTTGAATGTCCTATTCCTCCAGTACCAAAAAGAACACTCTTCTGTGTTTCATTGGAATAAAAGTTATGCAACGCTCCTGAATCTCAAAACTGGAAAATCACCATCCTAGCAAGAAACCTAACTGATTTCCTGTTATGTTATCTGACATCAGTTATAGCAAAGAAACCTAGCTGATTATTATTGTTCGACCTATCTTTGCCAAACAAAAAATCTACTTGTTATTAAGTTAGAATGTGCATATGTATTTGTCGTAACGTGGAAAGAACTGGGAAGTTCATCAGCCATATATGCTAAGAGTCCAGGATAACTTACAGATCCTGCAACCAAACTAAGACTGCAGGCACAGTTCAATAATTATGGCAATGGAGCTCAAATCTTAGACTTTCGAATATGCCACAACTACCTTACCTTAACGACAGTCTCCACTGTTCAAAACCATAGTGAGAGCCACTGAAGTAACAGCTTAAACCGCTCTAGATATAAAGTTATTCACGCCATCAATTCAAGAAATGTTGCGTATAGAACATGGAGGAAAAGCTTACCTGAGCCTTCCCATTGAGTTTATTAAAATGCTCCAGCTGGTTGCTCTGGAAACGGATTAGATGCACTGCACGTCTTTGATCATAAGCGAGTCCACCAGGAGGAGCTGTGGATGCTAATGTCGCTAATGCTTGAGATCTAGTGGCTAAGACATCACCCCAAAAATAAAATGTGGGACCGTTGACATCAATTTTATCCATCTGAGCCACAAATTTTTGCACTTTGAGTTTAACTAAATATGATGAAGTAGCATACCCACCAACCAGGCCAATGATATAACTCATATCGTGGAAAACCGGAGACCTTTATTTGGAATCCAATCGTATGGGTGCTTTAGTAAATATGTTGGGAATCTATCAAATAATACTCGCTGTGTATTAGATACTAATTCCCAATCAGAAGCTTCATAAGGAGCCCCGGGAGTTTGAGGTTGTCCCCGGAGAACTATAAATAGATCATCAAGTACAGGATTGACATTTTCATTCCCTCCATCAAGCAAAACATACTCTATAAAGCTGACATAACCTTTTCTGACATCAGTATCAGTGATATTTGAATCAATCTCGGTTACCATTAATTTAAAAATAAAAAGATTAGGATCCACATACTTCATGTTTGCAGGATTGAGATCTGATACGTTTATGTTTCCCTGTTTGTGTGGGTCATCTGATACCTCCAGCTTTTCCTGTATATAGGTTTCTAGGCCAGAGGTCACCTCTCTTATAAGCTTCAAACCAAATTTTGTGGACCTTCTATTATTCTGGAATCGAGTTTGATTAGACACAAAACTCAGTACTAAAGCCTCTTCTAACATTGGTAACCCTGCATTTATTACAGTCTGTTTCCCACCATCGCAGTAGGATTTCCATTCTAAAAGATTACAAGTATATGTTTCGCTTACCAAACATACCTGGTTGTTATTGAGAGCAGAAGGATCGATGCGTCCAATATAGTTCAATATATTAGTGCCGAAAATATATTGGAGACGCTTAAGAACATCCTGTACTCCAAGTTTGATAACTACCACTTTTTCTCAGATTTGATTAAGACTACCAGGTATGTTTACTTAAAATTAGTGTCTTAATCAAATCTGAAGAAAAAGTGGTAGTTATCAAACTTCTCCATACCCATGCTTCTTCTTGATTAACTGAACCAGGTCTCCACTAATTTTGCCAATTAACTGACCTTCACCTCCAAGCGTTGTTCCATGCCTTGGCATTTTACTTAAACGAATTTAACCTTCAAAGAAATGAACTATAAACTCAAATACTTCCTTACACAGCAGATTCTCAGAAAATTAAGGGAACAAAGATCTGATTTATATTTGAAACCCGATTAGTGGGGAAAGAAAAAGAGAAGAACAAGACCTAATCTCTTTACCAATCAAAAAAACCCTAATCTCTTTTATTTTATACAGGAGAGAGTAAGGAGAGAAATTACAATATAATCCTTAGCTATAAAATAGAAATTGGTTAAGGTGTACACAGTCCTATAGATGCTAAATTATTTTGTCTATAATATTATGACACAGGTCGAATATGATTATTTGCCCTTATATTTTCCTTTTTTTTTCTTGGGTATTATTTGAACTTCAATAGTTAAGAAGAAAACTTGTCTTGATATAACTTTCAAAGCGAAACACGTGGTGATGAGGTGGCTTAGATGGTCTCGAACTGATGTGAGAAATATATTGCTTGGAACTGATGCATGTGTGATGCTGGCTAAGGCTAAGTCATATGGTCTGCTAATCTACCAGCGTCTGCATCAGTTAGGATAACCTTCCGAGTCCTATGGTAGTACTAATCTAGCAGCTAGATTAGCAGTCCACATCACCGCCCAACGATGTTTGGTTCAACGCAACCAATCTCATTCGTCGGATCAAAAGATAAATTTCCTAGCGGTGAACCATTCAGCGAAAATGTGATTTTTGTGGCGCTGAACCATTCAGCGCTACTGTCTCGCTGTTAGTTCAAGTGCGAGCAAATGGTAGGAGAGAGAACTACTGCTAACAAATAGACAACACTTTTTTTTTGGACTGCAATACTTTTCTGCTAATCTAGCTCAATCTAGCCCGTAAGACTTAGCCTAAGTTGGGGCTTTCATGGGATGGTTTACTATTCAACCAACTTTGGTGGGCTTAAGTTGGTTGGGCTTCGTGAGAAATAGATAGTGATGCTTCGTAGATTGCTGGAATTACTGAATTAGAGCAGTTCTTATGGAATGAAAAAACTCAGAGTTTGTTCATTTTGCTCCCACTATGGAATGAACAAACATGAAAAATGGATATTCAAATCAACACATTTGTTAATTTGAACATCGATTCGGAACAACCAGCGCGGGTCTGAGGTAAAAACGCGCATTATTTCTATCAACGCTGGCGTTAGAAGGAAAAACGCCAGAGTTAGAACAACTAACGCGCGTCCTCAGTTATGACGCTAGAGATTTTGGTAATGATGCCAACGTTCTTTCGGTGAGCGCCAACTTCTACTCCCATCAGGGACGGACTCAGAAATCTTCATATGGTAGGGCTAGAATATCAATAGTTTTCAGTGTGGCCGAAAGCCGCGGCAAATTTTTTTGAACAGGTTAAATTAATAGTGGGCTTACTGAAATTTGTCTATAAAACACTAGATATATTGACAAATATAAGATTAAGATCTATCAATTTTAATTACGAAAAGTAATTGTAAAAATAAATTTATGATTTATAGAAGACAAATGAGAAAATATATGGATGCGATAAAGAAATTTTATGTTTTAAACAAGATTTTTGGGCTAAAAATTAATTGTGCTATAACTACAAAAATTAATTATAAATAGGGAAGGGATAATTACTAATATGAGAGGGTTAATTAATATTTATATAAAAATGACTTATACAAAAAAAATTTCAGGCTAAATATAGGGACGGGCTATAGCCCGGGTTAGCCCCTTGCTAGGCCCGTCCCTGACTTCCATCACGGCGCCATTGTTCCTTTCATTTGCCTATAAATTCAGTTCGTCTACAGACTTAGACTCACACCATCCTCAACATTACACAATTTCCATACCGTCTCTAACTTTTCTTTTTCTTCTCAAACAAAATTATTCATATCAATTCAATCTTTCAGAAAAATTCCATCTTTAACAAATATGGCTTCCTCACATCAACAACGATCACCACAACAAACACAAAAATAAACACAACAATCACAACAAAGGAACACAAGAATTCGTGGTTCCAAGTATACGATGGATGAATACGAGTCACTTTGTAGAAATTATGTATTCTTTACATTAGATGATATCAACAGTATTTATCAAGAAAAAAACTTTTTACGGTAAGATTTTACAAAAATTTGGTGAAGAAACCGGAAACATTCATGGTCGTGATGTTGATGGGTTGTTTCATCGTTTTTGCACAATTTCAACATCCGTTAGTGAATATGTAGCTTTGGTCACTCAAATGTGGAATAACAGAAGAAGTAGTCAAGGAGAACCGGATGTGGAACGAAGATGTCAAGAAAAGTGGTAAAGATCCCACAAAGGTTCAAGCTTCCAACATGAAAATTGTTTCAATATTTTGAGGGTGCTTAACAAGTTTAATCCATACTTGTTGCAAGGTCATCAAGTTCCTGCAAGATCACCACATGGTCCGGTCTCGCAGGATTTTCAGAATGCAGGGCCTTCTTCCTCACCTGATGGAACTCCATGTAGTCAGGATCAACACAATAGCAATTTAAACGTTAACACCAACTGCAAGAGAAGAAGAGGAGGTGGTGTGAAATCTGCAAAATCAAAGAGAGACACAGCCCAACGAGCATCAGAATGAGGTTCAAGCGAGTTCAACTATGCTGATCACAAGGCAATGGAGATGCAAATGGAGGCAGATAGAGTCAAGGTCTGTGCCATTGCTTTAAATAATCAAGTGAAATGTCGTCTTTCGCGGGAACAATACTACATGGATTTTAAGATAAACAAGTTACTCTCCTTGGACAACGACAAAATGAATGAACGACAATATGCTATATGGACTAAGAAAATGGATGAGGCCGAACAACGACAAGTACAAACCGATCAAGTCTAGGATGAACAAGTCCCAAACCAATAAACTGAAGTCACCCCTCAGCAAACTGGCCAGTATGTGAATGCGGATGACGAAGATGATGCCTCAGAAGAAAGAGAAGAGGGATTCAGTCTTGCTAATGAATAGAAAAGTTTAGTTTCATTCAGTGTAGTCGTTTTAATTTAATTTAGTTTTAGTTCAGTTTAGTTTAGTTTTAGTTCATTTAAATTTACTTTTAATATAATTGCCTCAATTTTAACAAACGATTTTAAATTTAAAAACATATTAATTAAAATAAACCATAACTTTTAATATAATTGCCTCAATTGTACACGTGTATCTCCCTCTTCCTCTTCCTCTTCTTCTC
>NC_039362.1:13577891-13579451 GCF_003573695.1 Papaver somniferum | reverse complement strand
TTTTTGGGTTGTGTAAATTCTAAAAGTGATTATGGGCTTGTGAATTGGACTGTGGACTTAGTTACATTTTGGGCCTCAAACTGAAATTTGTTTAAACTGTGGGCTCCAACCATTCGTGGGCTTAGACTCAACTGAACTTTAAACCCCTACATTGTGAGCTTAGACCCAGACCAAAAATTTGAAAAACGTTTTGAAGTTTTAAAACCCAGCTGTGCCTCGCATTCCAGTTAACTGCTAGCCCAAAAACCCAACTGTTTCTGAACTCTGGGCTTGTTTCTGAACTGTGGGCCTGAACCAAACTTCGAGTGGGCCAAACTTTCAAAATTCCAAAAAACCAACGGTGAGATTTACTCACCAACAGTGGGCCTAAGAATCAAAGTTTTTAAAACAAATTTGGGCTCCAAAAACAACCCATCTGGGCTTCAGAGCAAGCTTTGCCCCAAACGGTTGGGCTCTTTTATTCAAAACCTTTTGATGGGCTCAATTCAAACTGATTCGTTGGGCTTCACTTCACACTCAGCTAGGCTTCATTTTGCACAGCAGTTATGGGCTGTTTTCAAATTTCTAGTGGGATGTGCATTCTTCCACCAATGTGGGCTTGCTCCCGATTTTAAAACCAAATTTTTCTTTTCAAAACCCATTAAAAACCAAATGATTCCCTAAAAACCAAAATTTTTCTTTTTCCCATCAAAACCAAATGTCTCCCGACAAAACCAAATTTTTCCCAAAAAGTCCAATCCCATTAAAAACCAAATTTTCTTGTATAGAATCTAGTAGATAGTTTCTTAGTTAAATCTTTTGTTTCTTTTGTACATATTTTTCTAATCCAATGTGACTCTTAACTGAAATATTGTGGATTTTTGCCTTGAATAACGGAGTTCTAATTTTGCTTTCGCCGTCAAATCGGGTATTCTCTTTCCTTTTTCTTTACTCAGCATAATCCTCTTCGTATGTTATAATTATTTTCATATTTTGAAACATTGAGGACAATGTTTAGTTTAGGTTTGGGGGTATGGTATAGATACTTTGATAACATGCTATAATCGAAAAATAGAACTCCTTCTTTTTGAAAAAATTGAAAAATTGAAAGAAAAAAAAAATGAAAAATGAAAAAAAAAAGAAAATAGAAAATGATAAAAAAAAACATAAAAATGGAGCTCATTTACCTTGAAATGTTGACTCTTGTGCATGTATGTAAACATAAGGATTCTTATTTAGGCACCCATGATTCTAGCACAATTCACATAATGATAAGAAACTTGCACGCGCACGATCTACCAATACATGTATAGCCTCATCCTTGAGGTGTTCTATCGGAAGTCACGATTGCCAATCACTTTAGAATACTGAACGAAACTTGACTAGCTTGTTCTTTGGTTGGTTGGGATAGAAGGTGGAGGTTACATTAAGAAAGACAACCATCGAATTTAACTGGGTGCATCAAAAAGGGCTACCTCTTGCTAAGAGTCATGTAATTTTTTGTTTCCTTTTGTATATGTATCAAAAGTCTTACCATGTTAAAAAAAAAATATGATATATATTCAAAAAAAAAAAAAATAC
>NC_039362.1:13537590-13577731 GCF_003573695.1 Papaver somniferum | reverse complement strand
AAAATACAAAAAAAAAAATAAAAAATTAAGTATTTATCAAATTCCATTTGTGTCATGTAAAGAAAATAGTTCTCTCTTGTCCAAAAATAAAAGAGAGTATTCAATGTAAATAAGAGTCATTTTTTGTTTTAGTAAGCAAGGAAGGGTGTACGCCATTGATGTACAACGCGAGAAATTGTGAAATACCTCCAACTCATTCACAATTCTCGTAAAGTCCGGACAACTAGCTAGATTTCGACCTAAGTTCTTAGCCTAAAAACTATCTCTTGGTGATTAGTAGTCATAACTTCAGGTCATTCTAGAAACATGTGTAGATACACTTTACACTATTATCACATGTCTTTATTTGTTATCAGTGCTAGGATTGTGCCTTTGATAGCTAGATTGACATCTCCATTTTGCTGTGAGCTTCTACTGTCTTGCACATGTCACATTTCATGGAATATGAGCTTATATTTTGTCCTAGAACTTTGTAGGTACGTTCTAAGAAAACCTTCACGAGACTTCAACTCGTCCACTAGGGACACTTAGTGGTTTAAAAGGCTTATTGCATTCGCTAAATGCAATCGAGAGACCAGCGACAGTGGTATAGGTAGGATTTCCTTAGTTTTGTTTTACTTAAGGACAAGTAAAATTCAGGTTTGGGGGTATTTGATGAGTGCTAAAAAGTGCATATTTCTATATATTTTTCTTGGCATTTAACTCATCTTTTGTGCATTAATTCTACATTTTATCCCATATTCTGTATTTTCATTGTTTTCAAGAATAAATACTTTTCTTAATTAATTTTGCATTTTTAGGTACTAAATAAAGCCTGGTTAACTCACGGAGCGAAAAGAACAAAGAAACGACAAAGACTCCCGCAGAAAGGCAGCGAAGAATGATGTTTACAAGAGCCGGATCAACTGGAAGTGGGCTTGAAGAGGAAGAATTGTCCTTAAAGAAGATACGGGCTTGGCATACCCAAGACCCTCACCCAAACCCATTTCCAATATCCATACCCGCCTTCATCTTCAGCCGTCAGATTGGATCATCTCAGCATCCTACGGTCGCTTCATCATAGTGCATCAAAGTCTGAAGCTCCTGTCTAACACTACAGCACCTAACTCCATCTTGAGCCGTCAGTTTCGTTGTATCAGGCATCCGACGGTCGATACCAGACTCTTCACTTGTAGCCGTTAGATCAATCTATCATTTCCGCATCCCACGGCTCAGCTTCGCGTATCATCGAGACTTGATGCATCCGCTCAACACCTAAGCACCAAATACCTATACCCTAACCCAAACACACCTTAACCCTAAAACTATTGGCTTCTCCTTCTTCTCCCCCTTTCTTCTCCTCTGCAACTCCACGACCACCACCTGCTCCGCCAGCAACTCCTTCTCAATCACCACAACCACCACCATCTCTTCTCAAATCATCATACACACTCGACCCATCACCTATATCACGTTCTAATCTCTCTCAAACAACTAATTTCGCCTATTCTCTCACCACTGAACCCTAACAGTGAGTTGGTGAAATTAGTTGATGATATAGATCAATTGGAGGCGTGGGAAGCATCAGAAGATCGTAAGGAAGCATGGGTGAGAGCTATCAAGAGTTTGCAGTGATTAGGTAAACCTAATTTCTATTTCTTATAAACCCTAATTTCATAATTTGGGGATAATTGGGGGAACATGATTGTACGTCTAATTGAAGCATGGGTTGATTGATTGGGTTGTTATCAGTAAGTTTGGTGAAACAATTTTGGGTTTAATTGTATTTTTACAAACCCTAATTTTGCTGTTAATTGGGGATTTTTTGGGATTTCCATTGTATGTATAAATAGGGGTCTTTGGGGTGTTGTAATGGGATATGCCTGGACTAGCCAGTGCTTCACTCAAGAGGACTGGAATAACCAGTGCCTCAAGGGTTAGTTTTTATTTTAAATGATGTTGTAAACTTCAATTGTTTTTATCCTATCCATGCTCTGATCTTGTTGTGCTTGAATTGTCTAGGATTGAATATCCTTATAGGTTGTTAAAACACTAAGCAAGCTTCTCTGCGGGTAGTTGCAGTGTAAGAGCCCCAACTACCATAAGGTTTAGAATTCATCTTAGTGCCTTTAGCCTCCTTTCTAGACCAACCCTTAGATGAACAGCCGGCTTTGAACCGCAACTGTCATATAGTTATTCAGAAAGGCTAGAAGCTGACTGATAACTAACAAGGGACAAGAACATAGTTGGAAGACCTGCCTTTGTTTCTTTATCACTGCCCTTGGCTAACAGCCTTGGTTTGTTTGTCTTTGTTTCACTGTTCTTGTTCACTGCCACTGATTTTTCTTGTTAACAGTCACTTACTTCATTACTTCAATTCACACCCAAGTCTATGTGGTTCGACCCTGCCTTGCACACTCACTACAACAGACCCTGTGCACTTGCAGGTATCATTTCTGTGACTCTTTTAGAGAGCCACCACCACACAACTCTCAGCTTCCCTCATATAGATCAACCCATCTCCCTCTTTGCGACCGAATTGACTCTGGAACGACTATTGTCTTGGTTTAGGCCAGAGTCATACAAATTGATTTCCCGAATCTAAGCACCCCCTTTGCAGCGGTGCATCTGTGTGAGGTTCAGCAGTTAGCTCGGTTGAGGAGTCTCGACAACACGCTCGACTCTCCACTTTCCTAGAAAACCAGCAAACTGTTTTTCCCCATCTACAGATTGGCGACCACAGTGGAAGATTAATCTCTCGGTTGCAATCTCACATTTTCACGAAATAGTTGATCTTAGGTCAGGTTCAGTTACAAATCCTAACGCGAACATCGCTAGCACTGGCAACAACGGTGATATTCTAGAAACCATTCTTGCTTCCAACAATGGTGGTGACACTCCTCCTCCTCGAACCAACGTGGAAAATCATCCTCTTTTTGGCCGACATCCCGAAGAAATCAGAGAAAATCCACCCACTATCGCTGATCTCATGAAAGTCCAGGAATTTATCGCCAAAAATCAAACTGATATGGATGCTACTCAGAATGGGCTATGTAACTACCTCAAAACTCTTACTGACAAGATATCAGACAAAACTCAAGAGAAAGGGAAAGACAGGGAAACATCTCCAAGCACGGATCCTGAAGTTATTCCAGTCCATGACGATAACGAGGCCCACAAAGCTGCGGAACCCGCTGGTTTCATCACCCGTGAAGACTTGGAACGTCTTATGGAGAATCGAGGAAGGGTCATATAATGATTGTGCACCGTCATCAACCTCCGTACCCTGCAGCCACACAAAGGATTCCTCTCCCAAAGGGCTACACTTCTCCAACGTTCACACTCTACAATGGAACGGGGAATGCTCGAGAACACGTTTCTCGGTCTTGGAAGCATTAGGAGAATATGAACACAACCATGTCGTCCATTTGAAGGAGTTTTCAAAATCCCTGACGGGTCGAGCGTATACTTGGTACAACAACATTGCACTAGGAACCATAACTAATTAGGGAGAAATGATTAATGCTTTCTACAGAAAGTACTTCTTTGTTTCTTATCAAATTACTCTTTCTGACTTGGGAAGGATGGCTCAGAAAACTGTCGAACTCTAGGTCAACACAACTGGCATATACAAGGGCACCAGTGGTCGACTTTATTGAATTTATTCCGGTTGGTCTAATGGTCTGGTCTCTCTTTTTTTTTCTTTTTTTTTTGTTGTTGGTATCTCAATCTCTCTATTCCACCCTAGCAAAGGTAACAACTTGAATCGTGTGCCCCACCAAATCACTTAAAAAAATAAAAACAGAAGGATTAGGATTCAACGAGATATGGCGAAACGACCATGTTTTTTTTTTAATTCTAACACCTGAGCTGTGTGCTTTTATGAATAGACTCTTTAGATGTTTCCATTTAATCAGATTGGTTCCTCAACTCCTACAACCAAGATGTTCCCATCCACTTAGATTAGTTAGTGCCAACCTTAATAAGAATAAATTTCTAGGCTCTGGAGTTTATTTGTTGCAGCTAAGAGCTAACAAAAAGTTTCTTCCCCACCCCCAAACTTAAATCTAACATTGTCCTCAATGTTCTAAAGAAGAAATTAAAAGCATGAACAATAAGAAACTGTTACCACTTGATGGATGGAAAAAAAAATAAGGAAGGATATTACCGTGAGCATGAGTACCTCCCAGGGAATGCTAAATTTAAAGTCTTTAGCTAGACATCAAATACCTCAAAAAGGATTGTCACCTTCCAAAGTCATATATCAATAGTCGAAAAAATTGTGGGTCCATAAGACCAAATAGAGCTGACATCAGTATGAGACAACTGCACTGATTCAGAAAAATGAAAAGAAGGAGCACGTCCTCATCTAAGGTTTCTGTCAAGACAACTGGGTTTATTGGCGGCGCGTAATTGAACTTCATATGTGTGTCTCGATAAATAGATTCATCCGAAAAAAGGGTCTCTAATACCTGGGTTACCTCCTGGACAATATCAGGAGGATCGGGTTGCGGAGTCTGAAAAGACTCAAGTAATATCTCAGATGTACAAGGCTCGAGTCCCAAGTTAGAGACTCTAATTACGGATACGATACAATCACAAGAACCATCAATACCCCTGAACTTAGGTTTCACAGACAAACCTCTAACTATTTCTTGAATTTCTGGATCTTCAGAGTCCTTAAAATACTCAAGAGATTCTTCTAGTTCTCTACCCCCAAACTTAGGGTCATCATTATTCTCAGAAAAACCTAAAACTATTGCCTGAATTTCTGGGTCCATAGAATCTTTAAAATACTCAAGAGCTTCTTCTAAAGATTGATCACATATCTGATCTAAGAGAATGGTTTCCTCAAAATCATCTAAAGAATCTACCAGTAAAGTGTCAAGCCAATTATCCTGAACCAAATCCTGAACTAAAGTGATAATCATATTCACTTCTTCTAAATCATCGTTCTCAGAAGGTTGTCTAGTAACATTAAAGACATTTAGTTCAGTGGTCATATTACCAAAGGATATGTTCATAAGCCCAGTCCTACAGTTGATGACAGCGTTAGCTGTGGATAAAAATGGGTGACCTAAAATCACTGGGATTTGACGACTTGGGTCCTGAACAGGCTGGGTGTCTAGAACAACGAAATCCACAGGATAAATAAACTTATCAACCTCAATCAGAACATCCTCTATGACACCACGAGGGACTTTGACAGACCTATCATCTAATTGTAGTGTCATTTTAGTCGGTTTCAACTTACCAAGACCTAGCTGGGTGTATACATGATACGGAAGTAAGTTAACACTAGCTCCTAAGTCAAGTAAAGCTTTATCGACCATGTGATTACCAATCGCACAACATATGGTGGGGCATCCAGGATCCTTATACTTAGGGGGTGTTTGGTTCAGAAGAATGGAACTTACCTGACCAGCTAAAAAAACTTTCTTATGGACATTAAGCTTACGCTTTCGTGTACAAAGATCTTTAAGGTACTTGGCATAAGCAGGCATCTGCCTAATTGCTTCTAATAGTGGAATGTTGATGTTCACCTGCTTAAATGTTTCCATTATATCGTTGAAAGTCGACTCCTTCTTTGTTGGGGATGACAAATGTGGATATGGGGCTCTAGGCACAAAGGTAGACCTATCAGGAATTTCTTGGGAATCCTTAGAGACTGTTTCAGTTTCCTCGTCTACGGGCTCCTCTTGAGAAGTAGAAGGTGCAACTACAGTATGTCCACTAGGCATGGATACCTTATTGTTTATCGTTTTACCACTCCTAAGGATTGTTATCGAGTTCACATGGTTTGATGATTTCTCACCAGCTAAAGATATTTGATGGACTCCCCTAGGGTTGGGTTGTGGTTGACTAGGAAACTTTTCTTTTTCTCTCAATGTCTCATTTATCTGACTAACATGGGTTTTCAATTCGGAAATAGCCTGAGAGTTAGCCTGACCTATTCTCTTATTTTCTTCTAAACCTTGAGCAACAGATTGCTGAAAATGCACAGTTTTACGAGTTAACAAATCAAGAGACTCTTCTAAACTCATAATCTTCTTATCCGAAGGGTTCTGAAACTGTGCCGGAGCTGAAGGATTCTTAGTATAGCCAAAACCTGGGGGAACCTGAGCATTACTAGACTGACCTTGATTCTGGCCCTTGGACCAAGAAAGGTTTGGATGGTTTCTCCATCCAGGGTTATAGGTTTCTGAATATGGGTCAAACTTCTGTTGGTTATCAAACCTAGTGTTGTTATAAAGAGCATTGGCTTGCTCTTCAACAGCATGGCCTTCCCAAAAAGGCTCATTTCTTCCACTACTACCACTAAAATGACCTAATTCTAAGGTTTCTAACCTTTTGGCTATAGCTGCTATTTTGGCATCTGACTCATAAGATCCTTCTACCCTATTAACATTTCCTCTACTTAGAAGAATTGTTTTCTGGGGTTCCCTACTATTTTCCCATTGTTGGGTCTTATCGGCGATTTCATTCAAAAATGTCATCGCTTCATCAACAGTTTTATTCTCAAACCCACATGTGCATAAGGACTCAACCATGGTTGTTGTTGAATAATCTAAACCCTCGTAGAGGATCTGAACTAACCTAACCTTCTCCAAACCATGATGAGGACATTGAGATATCAAGTCATTGAATCTTTCTAAGTACCTATATAAAGATTCTCCCTCTTGTTGGGCAAAAGTACATATTTGTGTCCTAATAGACGATGTTTTATGCCTTGGAAAAAACTTATGTATAAAGGCAGAAGTAAGTTGGTCATAGGTTTCAATTGACTCAGAGTCCAAACTATACAGCCAAGATTTGGCTTTATCTTTTAAGGAAAAGGGGAATAACCTAAGTTTCAACTCATCATCACTTAGGTTTTTAATTTTCAGAGTACTACAAACTTCCTCAAATTCCCTAACATGAAAATTAGGGTTCTCATTCTCCTTCCCTAAAAACATTGGGAGCATCTGTAAAGTCTCAGGTTTCAGTTCATAATTTTCCTCGGTTTCAGCTAACTTGATACAAGACGGACGAGAGGTCCTAGTTGGGTTTACATTTCTGGCACTACCAAAGGACTAGGAGTACTAGGGGTACTTTCCTCACAAAGAGACAGATTCTCAAAACTGAAGTTTCCAAAAACGGGGCTCTCAAAAGAAGAGTCTTCGAGCTCCCCATCTTCACAAAAAGAACTACTAGGTTTTTCACTAATCAAACGACCTAGAGTGTTTCTTTCCAAGCCCGTTTTAAAACTTCGGGCATACACTAGAAAAACAAAATCAAAAAGAAAAGTCCTAAAACGGAAGGGATGTTCTATGCAAACACAAACAAGGATGAATCCACCACAGCAAACCTACTGATTTCTAGCAAACAAAAAGCATGATGGCTCCACTTAGATTGTTTCTAGACCAGCTTCTAATCCTTCGAACGGGAATTCGTTATAATTTGAGCAAACCCCTCTGGAATCAATCCGAGTCAAAGTAAGTTGAATAGAGGCGAGGGAAGATCGATGGAGCTTTGATACCCAAGGCCTCACCGGTATTACAAGGCGGCGCAGTCACGCATTCAACTTACAGAAACCGTCAAGAACTTCGAAGTATGCTTAAAAGAGTAACCAATATTTTTCGAATGACTTTCCTGTTAAGCTCGTTACCCTATCGGTCTCGTTCTAGTAAAAATTTTAGGCTTAGGTTCGCGTTTGGTGTCGTTTTCCTAAGGCGGGCAAGAAGAGAACGGTGATGAAATCTGAACCCTTATCTTGTATGTCCAGTCCTTTCCCTTTACTAGGAAATTAAAGAAGCCGTTTTCAAGTCTTCAACATATATGCATACGAAGGAAGACAGTAACTCGCTGACAGGGGATTCGCGAGTGTTTCGAAAAACTTACCTCCCGTACCAGACGGGGGATGAACCTTTGTAGTCGACTCGGGCCACGACTCATATGTCATGTACGAACCCGAGGGGTCGAGGTGATATCGTAATCACCGTCCTTCTCTGCAAACAGTTTATATTTAAACTAACTTTCCGTAGGGTTTAAAAAAAATAATGTCCCAAAATTAAAGTTTAAAGTCCAAAAAATATAAAGTGCAAAAGAAAAAGAAAGTCTAAAAAAAATCTACAAAAATAAAAATGTCTTTTTTTTTCTCTCTTTTTTTATATAAAAAAAATCTTCTTCTTTCGCTCCTTTCGCTTTGCCTTTCACTTGAAGTCTTTAAGTATTCACCAAAAGCTTTGGCAAAATTTTCTTTCGCTCCAAATTCCGAATTCTGTAAGAAAAAGACAAAGACCCAAAAATGTAAAGAAGAACAAATAAAAAAATAAAATAAAAAAAACTCTAGCCTAAAGACAAGTCCGCGTCGGCGGTGCCAAAAATTTGATGTGTTTTCAAAGTTGTTGTAGTAGTATGATTCGTTCAAGACTTGTGAAAGCGGATTTTTAGATTTTTTTTTAATAAATAAAAATAGCGAACTAAATTAAAAAGATGTTGTGGATGTAGAAGAAGAACATGGAGATCCAAAAGATTTATTAACAGAACCAAATAGATGGGAGATATTGGTAGATGGATCATCAAATGGAGAAGGAAATGGAGTTGGAATTGTTTTAATTTCACAAGAAAGAATAAATATGGCTTTTTCATTCAGATTGGAATTTGCATCCACTAATAATGAAACAGAATATGAAGTTGTGATACATGCCTTAAAATTCGCAATAGAAATGAAACTAGAAAATGCCAGGATCACTAGTGATTCACAGCTAGTTATTCGCCAAATAAAGGGAGAGTATACTACAAATGAACCATCCTTGAAGAAATACAAGAAGTCTGTTGAAGAATTGACAGCGAAAATCCCAAAAATAAAATGGAGGCACATTTCAAGAAAGGATAACAGACTCGCAGACGCTTTTGCTTTCATCTCAAGCATGATGACAGATCCAACTGCGAGATGCATAAAAATACAAACACTTCTGTCACCATCAATCAATAAAGAAGAAGAAGACGTGGATGTTATGATAATAGACAATGAAGAAGAAGAACAAACGAACAATATCACAGACTGGAGAATGAAACTTCATGCATATTTGGCGAAAGAAGAAACACCAAGAAATAGATTGGAAACACACAAGTTAAAAAGCCGTGCAACGAATTATGAATTAAGAGATGGGTTACTATAACGAAAATCCTTTAATGGACCATCACTCAGATGTTTGACACGAGAGGAAGGAGAAAAAGTACTAAAAATGTTACATAGTGGGGATGCTGGCAATCATAGCGGGGGAAGATCTTTGGCACATAGAGAAAAAATGCAAGGTTATTACTGGCCATACATGCACGAAGATGCAAAACAAATATCAATACGTTGCAAAGATTGTCAGCGACATTGAAATAAAATACATGCACCTGGAGCACCACTATCATCTTCAACCAGTGTGTGGCCTTTTGGAAAGTGGGGCTTAGATATTGTGAGACCATTTTTACCAGGTTCTGGACAAAAAAGATATTTAATAGTCGCAACAGATTATTTCACAAAATGGACAGAAGTGAAGGCAGTACAACATATTCGCGACACAGATATCTTTACATTCATATTCGAAAATATCATTTGCAGATTCGAAATTCCTGCGCAGTTGGTATCTGATAATGGGAAACAATTTGAAGGACAGAATATAGAAATGCTACTTAATGCATTCAAGATAAAATGTGGAAAGTCTACTCATCTATATCCACAAGCTAATGGGTGGTAGGACTTAAAACAAGCCTACAATAAACTGCAAGTGCACAGTGCGTTATTGTGTATAGTGCAAATACAGGTCGATCCACAGGGACAAGGTGGGTGTAGAGTTGAAACTATGGCCTTACTACAACTGATTCAATCCAAACAGTGACAAAAAGGGGTTTTGTTTGCGTCGGTACGACAAAGTGATGGATGATTATACAAAAGAAATAAGATTACAGAAAAATAAATGGTAAACTAGGGCTTCGAATCCACCTCCTATACGCATAGAAATACCTAATTTGATATACTAGCTCTCCCTTCAATCAAGGAGCTATAGAAGTTCTAGCCTCAAACTACCTTGAAGATGTGATATAATCACTAACAAATATGATGATTTAATCTCAGCAAAAGATGTCAATTCCTAGAATTACCTGTCCGTTTAAGGCATAGGTAATCACAAATTGAACTAAATAAATTTACATAGAGCTTGAAAACATAACAAAGATTTGATCAAACTACCAAGGATGCAAGACATAAAAGGTGAAAGTAATTTGATATGCAATCAGAGATTAATCATACTTTTCAATAAAAATCCATGGAGAACAAGTAAAATCAAACAAAAATAAACTATTTATTTAGAGGTTTCATCTAAACCCAAAGAGAAAATTAAAACATTGAAAGTGTTGAAGATAGAAAACCTAAATTACTACTAGAGCTTGGTGCACCGGCTACTCCGGGCATGACCTCTTCATCACAATCCTATCCCTATTTATACTAGACTTTGACCAATCAATTATCAATCCCTATTTTCCATACGGTATAAACAGAAAATTAGGTTTTCTAACACACAACTCACCAACTCCGTTAATTAATTTCAGAACCACTGCCTGTTTTATGCATGCTGCTACCAATTGTTGACATACAATTTCAGATTTTCCTTCAATTTTGTATTGAATTCCAACTACCCTAGCTAGTCATAGCTTACTGTGAAGAAAAGGGTTGAAAGAGCGAATGAGGGGGTAGGATGGTGGTGATAGTGTTGATTGACATAAGGGAGAGAATGGGTTTGGAGTGTAAGTCGGAAAAACAAGAAAGGTTGTTGTGGAGGTGGAGGTATGGGTTTGACAGAGAAATTGAAATGAGAAAGACAATTGAGAAGAAAAGTTTCTCTGATTGTGGAAGTGAAATGAAAAAGATAATAGGGACCGACCTGGGTGTTAGGCACTCATACCTAGATTAGGTATATAAGAAGTAGATTGTTTGGGTTCCCTTTTGGTTTAGAAGGTGCAGAATACTTGGCTTTACACCAGGCCCATTAATATAAGCCATGATCATCATATGACTGGCTGCACCGGCACTAGATTTTCTTCCACTTCTAAGACACCATTTGCTGCAACGTCTCCACATTCCAAAATATCTCTGCCACTTCAGCTAGCTGAAACTTCATGGACCTCCCCATATTTATTAATCCTACAAACCAAACATAAATTATAAGTATTTACAACAAAAAGGATTATTGATGTCTCGAGACGCAAAATGTACAATTTCATTTAAAATGTGACATTAGAGCACTTGGGATGTGATAAAAGATAAAAAAAAAAAGATCTAGAAATATGCATTATTAGGCACCGATCACACCCCCAAACCTGAATTTTGCTCGACCTCGAGTAAACAAAAGAAAACTAAGAAAATCCTACCTACACACTGTCGCTGGTTTCTCGATTGCATTTAGTGAATGCAATAAGCCTTTTAAACCACTAAGTGTCCCTAGTGGACGAGTTGAAGTCTCGTGAGGGCTTGCTTAGAACATACCCACAAAGTTCTAGGTCAAAAGAGAGCTCACCTTGTATGATGTGTGACACCTGCTTTTAAGTTTAAGCTCACAACAAAATGGATCTGTCAATCTAGCTTTCAAAGGCACAAGTGACACACACTGATTCCAGCACAAAAAATATTTTGAAATCCAAGAGTTCGAATAGTTAACATGTGATAATCATGAGCATGCATAGAAACTGATTTATCAACCTAAGTCATGACTGCCAATACTAAGAGATAGTTGGGCCGATTCAAAGACAAGCTAGCTTTATGGGAGATGTGAATGTTCACCTTAAATGTTGGTGATATTTCAGCTTACCCGTTTTGTATATCGATGGCATACACCCTCCCTTGCTTATTACAAGACTATTTACGAGATATACAGAGACTAGTTACTTTGACTACTTTGAAACAAAAAGTAAAGAAATACTGACTTAAGAGAGCACAAGATGAAGAACAGACTCTCTTATCATATTCTTTTGATTTTTTTTTCTTTTTTGTATTCTTTTGTATTTTTCTAACTTTTTTTTTAGATGAAAGAGTCACGAAGACAAGATGATAAACGACTTTACATAAAACAAACAGATACATTGAATTAACATTATAGCAAGAGGCATCCCTTTTCGATGCACAAAGTAATATTGAATGGTCTTTTTCATAACGTATACACCAACTACTATCCCAGCCGACCAAAGAACAAGCTAGTCAAGCCTCATCGGTATTCTAGATGATTGGCAGTCTACTGGATTACGCAAATCAGACGCTATACATGCTTGATAGACCGTGCAAGTGCAAGTTTCATATCACATTCTCAAAAAGTTTCAAAAAAATGTAAATCGAACTCACATGTTGTAGTGCTAGAACCAAAAAGATATCAAACTTGTACCTCATCATCTAGATCGATAATCCTAAAATTATTATACATGCAGATACTACAAATCAAGGAGGATGAGCTCAACAATTTATTCTCTCTTTTTTTTTAACATGGCAGAGTTCAGTTTCAATTATAGCACAGTGACAGTCACATGGTATCTACTCTTCACCCCCAAACCTAAACTAAACATTGTCCTCAATGTTTCTAAAGATGATCAGAATTATAACAACAACATACCATAAGGACCATGTTGAGTAGAGAAAAGTAAAGAGATTACCATATTTGACGAAAGAAAGAACTGAACTCCAATATTCACGGCTAGAATCCAACATTTTTCAGCTAAGATCACATTGGATTAGCACAAGATATACAAAACAAAAATGAAACTGACTTGAGATAGAAAAATTACCTACTGGATTATACACAAGAAGAATTCACCATACATTAACAGTCTAAAGAGTTGAGGATCAACCCAAAAGACGGAGTGCAGAAATTTTAACAGCCTCACACAATTATAATAACACAGAAATGCAAGTGAGAATGCAAAACAAAATGAGTTATCCCCAAATCTGGATTTTTCAACGGATATACTTTTGGGCACAAAATCTACCAATTTCAGGGGTGCATTATGCACAAGGTCTAATTCATAGTGGACATTGTAAGGGACGGGCAGAGATACACATTCCAACTGTGGCTCCTCAAAGGTATCATATTTTTCCGAAAAATAGTCCAAGAGGACTTGTGAAGCACACAAATCTAACCCAAGGCTTGGAACTGTCCACAAAGAGGGTTTAATAAGCTCTCGGCCGACATTAAGGCAATCATGTTGTGACTTAAGCAGGGAATCAGATCTGTCTAGGTTATTTTCATCTGTATCATTACACGATTCAACACTCCATAAGTCATAAACAAGTGCAATATCATGCTCATATTCATTGAAAAAATCAACAAATCCCAACTCAGAATCATCATCATCAAAAATTCCAGTCTCATGCATAAGGAAACCAGAAGAAACATCATGTTGTAACCTAGGCAGAGAATCAGACACATCAAAGTTATTTTCATGCATCAAAGTTATTTTCATTGCTGTCGACAGAAAATTCAGCATTCCCTAAGTGACAAACAAGTTTTGTAGCATGCTCACTTTCACAAAACAATTGAGCAAGACCCAGATCAGTACCAAAATCATCAAGATATTGATTGCGATGAATATCAACATTAGAAGAGACATTATCAATGAAGGTCTCTACACTATGGTCTAACAATTCAGAGTCACATGACTCCAAAATTGAATCTTCATGCAGAACTAGATCCTCTAACCTCATATCATCATCAGAGTAATACACATACTCTTCCCTATTAACAACTTTGGTGTCCTTAGTCCGCTCATTTTTCTCTACATGAGGTTCATATTCATTATCAGTTGCACGAGTAGGACTGGACATACTATTTTCAAAATTTAATTCATCATCATCATCATTGTAACAGGGATTTTTCCATTCTGGAGTGCAAGTCTGTGAGTGGGTGTCTTGTGTGTCATAGAGAGCATCAACATGATATGTTCTAGATTTCCTCAGGCCATGCAATTCAGGGCAGTTTTCAATCAAATGATCTGAGCTATCACACGACATACAAACATGGTGTTCAGTTTGGGTACAGGACCTAGGGACAATAACATTTGCATTTCTACATTTTTCTAGAGCTTCGACTCTCCTAGTCATGCAATTCATGTTTGTATTAGAGTCAAAATAAGACTCTAACTCATGGGGGTTACGCATATCATGTGATAGTATCCTGGTTTCCCTAATGGGTTCCCATTGATGGGTTTGTTCTGCTAGTTAAAATGACCATGCATCATCCACAATTTTTTCAATAAATTCACCATTACACTTGGATTCAACCATGAATCGAGAACTAAAGTCTAGTCTTCATAAAGAATTGCGACCAGTCTCCACTTCTCAAAGCCATGGTGAGGACACTCAAACAACAAATCATTAAACCGTTCAAAGTAATGAAAAATTATCTCTCCATCTAACTGGACAAAAAGTATTAATACTTTGACGAATGCTGATGATTCTATGATATGGAAATAACTTTTTGAAATTTTTTGTTGTGAGTTGGTCCCAAGTGGTGATTGACTGCGGTCTCAGACTGTAAAACCATGATTTGGCACTTTCTTTTAACGAAAACGTAAACAAACACAACTTTAGAGAGTCCTCGGACATATTTTCAAACTGCATAGTCCGAAAGATTTGCTCAAACTCTCTAACATGATGATAGGGGTTTTCAGCATCATCCCCTCAAAATATTGGAAGAATTTGTATCATGTTTGCATCTAATTCAAATGGACCATCAGTCTGGGGTAAGACAATACATGATCACTGACTTGTTCTTGTGGGATACATGTACTCATGGAGAGTACTGGGCCGACTGATATCATCACCCATTTTCTCAACTTGAACAGGTGTGTCAATAATGGGAAATGGGGTTTGAAGTAGGCAGTCTTGATGAAGACTATCTAGACCATCAGTTTGGTCACAAAAAGCAACAATATTAGCCTAACACACATCAAGCATGTTACAACACTCAGACAACCAACGATTTTTTCAAAACAGGGAAGCTAAACTCATATGAACCAAAAGCTAGTTTTCAGAATTATGCACACAGAGCACAACAGATTTAGCAAGTATCATGCTTTCAAGTATCATGGGTTCATGCACAAAGGTACCAAGGAGACTGGTTCAACAGATAACAATCAGATAACCAAGCAATACAGGAAGACAATGCTCGTGAGAATGAAAAGGCTAGCCCTAGAATTTGTGTATATAGCTTTGCAATGCTGCACTTCAGACAAGCATTAGTACGCAAACCAGGGAAGTAATGCTTATAGTAATGACAACAAGATTCAGGGCTAAACGCACACAGGCACGAGTTCTGCTGAGATTAAGGGATCAACAGTGCAACAACAGACAGGTAAAAATGTTCGTCAAAATTCACATAATTATGCTCATGAGTGTCATATATTGCAGGAGTTGAGTATTGCTCGGCAGGGTAGCTAGTTTATCTGGCTAGCACATTTTATCATTTACGCAGTAACAGTAAAAACAGGTTCGAGAACGATACCCGCTGGTATAAACCGGGTTTAGGCACGAAAACCACGTTCTGCTGCTCCTCTTTCTGCTCTCCCTAATCTTGTGTTTCCAGCACGACACAGGAGAAGACCAACAAACTGGTTCTGTTGCTCCATTTTTTTCCTTTCCTTTCTGGTTTGCTGCTTCAGTTTCAAAGGTACTTGGTTAACTCAACAACCAGTTTCAGACCCTAGAATGGTACAGATACAAAATCACTAACACTAAAAAATTCAGAAAAGAGATTCTGCAATATGAAGTGTGGGTATGCTGGGATCGGTGACAGACAATCCTTAGAAAAATATGAGTTATGCTAGCATGGTATCATAGGGGATTCTCAAACATGGACAATACCTACATTGTCGTGAGGGTAACTCAAATTTCGTGAAGAGAAAACTACAGCAACAGCTGGGTAACACCTAACACAGCTCAGGTGTCAGCACAATGAAAAGAGCAGAAAAGTTCAGGATGGTGCTGTAGTGCAGCTGAGATGTGACAAATCATGCCTTGCAGATTCAATGTTTAAGTGTAGGCTACTGTATCTACTTGTGACAAAACCTAATACTGAGTAGCAGGCAGTAACAAGATGACAATTAACAACTAACAAAAATAAATGTTTGCAGATTCCTATATGAATGCTTACTGATGGAAATATACATATGGTTTCTAAGAAAATTAAAAACAGTTGAAACCTAACAACTTTACAACCTGAACTATGAACAAAAATAGCTGCAGAAGCACACAATTCAAACTTGACACACTATAAGACAACGATGCAGCTACTCTAAATGAAACAAGGTGTACATTATGCGATTGACAATGGAATGATAAAAACTACAATTACTACAGTTAATCTACTACAGAACTAAGCTACAACTACAACTAAATGATGTAGAGACAATGAGAGTCGAATACAAATTGAAAAGCAACAGAAAACCTAATATGCTAAAACGAATTGCAAGAATATGATGTTGATGACTAAAACAAGATGGAGATATGTAATAACTGAAAATTGACAACTACAGATGGTTGAACTATGCAGGATATATGATGATGCAGATGAAGGAAAAATCAAAACTACAACTATACTAATCATCAGGATGCAGGGTATTTAACAAATGGTTTACTATGTATAAATACAAACTATTATGAGATGCAGATTATACTAATAGTTACTGAAAACAAACAGAATTCACACAAATATATACAAGATTGAACTAAAAATCAGAACTTACACTGAGATGCAGATGATGAGAATTATTGAGATTTACATCTGCAGATGATGACAACAACAAACTTGAAATTGAGTTAAGTTACACTACGAGACCATGAGGCAGGTGATCGCGACAAACAAAACTGAAAGAGATCTGAACTAGATGCTTAACCAGATGCAGCTACAGATTGAAATGGTATTATGACTAGATGCACACTGATGCACAAACTAACAGAGTTACTATCTAAGTTACAAGATGATGGTAAACTAATAAGCTACAATATACAATGACTGAAAAATTAAAATTATAGCTAATACTAACAAAAGGAATAAAGAAATCTAACACATATATACAAGAGATAAACGGAAAATCAGTAAAATGGAACCAACAAATAAACCACACCACTACCGAATCCTCGGCAGCGGCGCCAAAAACTTGGTAGGACTTAAAACAATCCTACAATAAACTGCAAGTGCACAGTGCGTTATTGTGTATAGTGCAAATACAGGTCGATCCACAGGGACAAGGTGGGTGTAGAGTTGAAACTATGGCCTTACTACAACTGATTCAATCCAAACAGTGACAAAAAGGGGTTTTGTTTGCGTCGATACGACAAAATGATGGATGATTATACAAAAGAAATAAGATTACAGAGCAATAAATGGTAAACTAGGGCTTCGAATCCACCTCCTATACGCATAAAAATACCTAATTTGATATACTAGCTCTCCCTTTAATCAAGGAGCTATAGAAGTTCTAGCCTCAAACTACCTTGAAGATGTGATATAATCACTAACAAATATGATGATTTAATCTCAGCAAAGATGTCAATTCCTAGAATTACCTATCTGTTTAAGGCATAGGTAATCACAAATTGAACTAAATCAATTTACATAGAGCTTGAAAACATAACAAAGATTTGATCAAAGTACCAAGGATGCAAGACATAAAAGGTGAAAGTAATTTGATATGCAATCAGAGATTAATCATACTTTTCAATAAAAATCCATGGAGAACAAGTAAAATCAAACAAAGATAAACTATTTATTTAGAGGTTTCATCTAAACCCAAAGAGAAAATTAAAACATTGAAAGTGTTGAAGATAGAAAACCTAAATTACTACTAGAGCTTGGTGCACCGGCTACTCCGGGCATGACCTCTTCATCACAATCCCATCCCTATTTATACTAGACTTTGCCCAATCAATTATCAATCCCTATTTTCCATACAGTATAAACAGAAAATTAGGTTTTCTAACACACAACTCACCAACTCCATTAATTAATTTCAGAACCACTGCCTCTTTTATGCATGTTGCTACCAATTGTTGATAGACAATTTCAGAAAACTAAGAATTTGGTGTTAAATTCCAACTACCCTAGCTAGTCATAGCTTACTGTGAAGAAAAGGGTTGAAAGAGCGAATGAGGGGGTAGGATGGTGGTGATAGTGTTGATTGACATGAGGGAGAGAATGGGTTTGGAGTGTAAGTGGGAAAAAAAAGAAAGGTTGTTGTGGAGGTGGAGGTATGGGTTTGACAGAGAAATTGAAATAGGAAAGACAATTGAGAAGAAAAGTTTCTCTGATTGTGGAGGTGAAATGAAAAAGATAATAGGGACCGACCTGGGTGTTAGGCACTCATACCTAGCTTAGGTATATAAGAAGTAGATTGTTTGGGTTCCCTTTTGGTTTAGAAGGTGCAGAATACTTGGCTTTACACCAGGCCCATTAATATAAGCCATGATCATCATATGACTGGCTGCACCGGCACTAGATTTTCTTCCACTTCTAAGCCACCATTTGCTGCAACGTCTCCACATTCCAAAATATCTCTGCCACTTCAGCTAGCTGAAACTTGATGGACCTCCCCATATTTATTAATCCTACAAACCAAACATAAATTATAAGTATTTACAACAAAAAGGACTATTGATGCCTCGAGACGCAAAATGTACAATTTCATTTAAAATGTGACATTAGAGCACTTGGGATGTGATAAAAGATAAAAAAAAAATATAGAAATATGCATTATTAGGCACCGATCAATGGGCAGGTAGAAGCAACAAACAAAACAATTGCAGATATATTAAAGAAGAAATTGGAAGGACATCACAGAGCATGGTGCGAACAAGTACATAATGCAGTATGGGCTTATAATACAACTAGAAGAGAAGCTACTGGAATGTCACCTTTTTGTTTAACATACGGAGTTGAAGCGGTGTTACCAACAGAAGTTGTTATTCCGACAACAAAAAGAGAAGCTTGGGAGAAAAATCTTAGTGCGGGTTTGATCTTAAATAAACTTGATGAATTAGAAGAAATAAGAGAAAAAGCTTTACAACATATGGAGAATTATCAGCGAATATTAGCCCGAGAATATAATAAACGTGTCAAAATACGCGAATTTCAACCAGGAAATTTAGTTCTGCGAGAGACACCAATATATCAGCGAGAAAATGGTGGAAAATTAGCGAAAAAATTGGATGGACCTTACGTCTTTAAGGAGATAGTTGGAACAAGAGCTTATCGATTAATGGATCCAGAAGGTAGAGATGTTGGTCATAGATTAGACAGACCATGGAACAGGTTGTACTTAAAAAGATATTATCCGTAAGAAGCTTTGAGAAGTTATGGATTCTGAAAGAATAATTGCAAGACTACTCATATCAAAATAAGATCATGATGTGCGAAATTTTCGGAGAAATAATTACAGAACAATGACATAAAAGGAAGGGGCGAACCTTTATGGCGCACACCCTAGTTCGCGAATAAAATTTCGTAAGAGGCAAATGTAAGACCTAAAGTACGTCATATTAGGGGGTACCTGTTGCATGGCTCAGGGAAAGGCTACACCGCCGCGGAACCTGAGTCATGGAGATTTGGGGTCAATAAAGCCCATCCGGGAGAGGCACCTTGGATTCTCAGCTTAAGCATATGACTTGGGTTGGGCGACTAAGGTAATAAGGACTCTCCCAAGGAGTGCAGATCTGATCAAGGCGCCGAGGTACACGGTTAAGTCAAGAGTGTCAGGGACGTTTGAAGCGTACCTTTCCATTCTTGACAAGTCTTGGCTTATACTGCACTCGACCCGAAGAAAACCCCACTTAGGGTGCAGTCTCGTAACCATAAACCCTATAGGTAAAAGGGATAAGAGGCTGCGAAAACAATTGATTGTTGTTAATACTGGATGGGAGGAGCTAACCTTGTATGGTAGAAGTACGCCTCCTTGAAGGGGTAACCAGGGGGAAGATAAGGGCAACACCCTCCATTAGGGAGATGATAAGTGTCTTAATACGCAAATGTCATGAGGCTTTATATTCGCAAGAATATTAAGGCTTGTCATATTTGTGCAACAATCCTGAAGAGGCAATAATACAAAAGAAAAAGATAAGACGAGATCAATGGGTTTTCGCATGAAAGTGCGAAGACGTCCTGCGATTTCGTCGCAAGACGACAATGTCATGGGGATTTATTTTCGCAAGAATATTTAGACCTGTCATATTGTCGCAACATTCCTGAAGAGGCCATAATACAAAAGAAAAAGTTAAGGCAAGATCAATGGGTTTTTGCATGAAAGTGCAAGGACGTCCTGCGATTTTGTCGCAATGACAAGAGGTGGTATAATAAGACATTTAATTAGGAAGGCAAAATAAGACCACATGATAAAACAAAATATTTATTAGTATTCGTAACAGATTATTTTTTGCAAGAAAGATAATGAGAGGCAAGTATGGGAATCAATAAACAAGAAGCATTATCTTTCTCATCAGCAAAATACTAAAAAGAAAAGTTAATTCCAAAGTTGGTTGAAAAATGTAACTCGCAAAAGTGAGAAAAAGAAGACAGTACAAGAAGACAAAACTAGATAAGAAGCTCAAGCTTCAGTATTAATTCTAGTAGCAGGTGATAACAGAAGTTCTTCTCCAATATTATCATTATCGCAATCCTCTCCTTCATTTCGGTTCTGATCTTCGCCTTGACTAGCGCCTTGATTATCGCCAGCAATTACTTCTTCAGGAGAGATTTCTTTCTCATTCTGATTAACACCAGCAGATGCTTCTTTAGAAGGAATTTCTTCTTCATCTTCCAAGAAATTATCCTCTGCGCCGCTTTCTTAATCATAATCACTATCAGCAGGACGAGGAACTTCATCATCATCTACTTCCAAAGGTTCAATTGATGTAGGAGGAAGAGATTTGGACAATAAAATATCATTTACAAGGACTTCAGCCCGAAGATGAACTTGACGAAGAAGTGCTCTTTGATGATTCCTATCTTGAATATCCTTAAAATAAGCAAGATAATCAAGTCTTCTTTCTGCTCGGTCGCGAGAACCAGTAAGGGCGGAGACGATCAATGCATTTTCTTTGCGAATTTTGGCATATTTAGCGTCCAAAACAGAAATGGAGGAATGAAGATTCTTCTCAGACTCTGCGAAAGATAGAATACAAAATCTCATTAAGATGAAAAACTCAGAAAGATATGATAAAGAAAAGATAATTAAGACAGTCAAACTATTATGACTACCTTCCTTTTGCGAAATAAGGTGTTGAATCAAGGATAGACAACTATGTTCCCAACGGTCCATTGCGTAATTAAATTTATCTCCAACTAAACCTTTAAGTTGAGACTGAAGATTTTTCTCTTTAGAAATAAGAAAGGAATTTTTCTTCGCAAGAGAAAAATAAGATTCTTCTAATTTGGAATATTGTTCTTTAAGATGATTCGCCTTTACACTTAAAGCTATTCTACCTTGAATTAGTGTATCTGTTTCAGCGATAGATGACTCTGTTACTTCTTTAAGTTCATTTCTCAAAGAGCGAAGAGATTGCTCTTGGTCATCACATACTTTTTGAAGAATACTAAGTTGTTGCGAAGATATCGCCATCTTGTTTAAATAAGTTCGCTTCTCTTGAGATAAGGTTTTATTCTCATCTGATAAAGTTTTCATCCCTAAATTAGCTTTAGTTAAAGAATAAGAAAGGCGAGATACTTCATTACTTAATAAATCTTGTCTTTGAACTAATTGGGTATTTTCATTGGTAAGATTATTTATATGATCAAGAGAATATGAATAGAGGTTATTTAATTGGTTATATTGATCCATCAAGATTTCTTTATCAACACGGGCTTCTTCAACAGCAGATTCAAATTGATATCTCTTCATTATTCGTTTTTGTTTTAAGGCTTAACACGCGAAAGAGGGATTTCAAGGATAATTAAATATGGGAAGGATAAAACAATTAAAAAGGCAAATTAAAGACACAGATAAGAAAATCATACCTCTCAATTCATCATTCTTCTTGTGAATATTGTCACGATCCAGCAAAACATTCTAAAGCTTTTGATTTTCGAGACGAAGAGCATTACATTCTTTTTCCAAAGTTGTCTGCGAAGCAGCTCTGTCATAACCTAAATGCTTGCTCAGAATTTCGCAAACATTAGACTTGACAGGATCAATAGAAGACTTCTTGCCATTATCCAGGACTTTAGATAAAACTTTGAAAGCAATATCTATTCCTTCCACGGTTTCTTTCGAAAGAGGAAGAGACTCAGGTAGATAACTGGCAGTGATAGAAGGTTGAGAAACATTCTCAATAGGAAGAGAAGAGGTTTCATTCACAGAAGGATCAAAAAGGGGGGTTTCGATCATTGAAAGGTCAACTGAAGAAATGAAGTCTGAGGCAGCTTTTTCGCGAATTGGAGATAAAGGTTTATCTTGCGAAGATGTCGCAGGAGATTTAGAAGAGATGAGTAAGTGGAAGGGAACAGAGGTTGGAACAGTTTTAAGGTGGCGAGATTTCTTGAGAGGTTTATTGACATCCTTATCACCCTGCGAATTACAATCCAGATAAGAAACAGAGGCAACAATATTGTTATTAGAAAAGGTTAGTGTTTCTTACTACCTTCTCATTCGCAGACTTTCTTTTATGCGCAACAAATTTATGCTGTGGTTTGGGAATATTAGGGTTCTGAACTGTAAATCTAGTGTTGGAGGCGCTTTTGCTGAAATAACAAGAGTATGGGAATCACATAAACAACATCAAATAAGACAATAAACAAGATCAATTTCAGCAAAACCCGTGAAGAATAAAAAGAAAACTAACCTTGATGAATCCATGTTAAACAGTAGCAGGAAGATTATTTCGAAAAAAATTACGAACGATGAAGATCTGCAGAAGAAATAGTATGAAGATGAAGAAGAACTTAAAAAGATTGAAGAAGAAAGAAGAAAAGTTGCAATAACGGAATTTGAAGAAAAACGATGAAGTTGCAGAGAAAATAAAAAGAAAGAAAAAGAGAATGAAAAAGAATATATAGAGAGAGAATTTCTCCTCGAGAAAATAAACACGATTAATACGGAAAGATATAAGCAGTTAAAAAGAAACGGTTACAAAAGACGTGTCAAGAAACAGATGGAAGAAAGAATACGTGTGATAAATGCAGAATATGAAGAGAGGAACAGCTGCGGCATTTCTCACATCATTCTCTACTTCGCAGAAAAGATATGAGAAGAGGAAAGATGTAATATCAGAATCTCGCAACAATAATATCTTAGTGAAATTATCAACAACACAACATCGTTGCAGAACAATTTCAGAAATGATACGATAAAAGCTAGGATCACGAGAAAGATGTGATAGTCCTGCCAAAATTATAGAGCTTGCGAAATTAACATTTGTAAGGTTGCGAGAATGTCGCAGACCATACCCGAAAATAAAGGACAGATTAGCTGTCATCCACTATGTATTTCCCTATAAATAGTCTTTCAAGTTGTAAAGAAAGAGAGAGATCTTTTTTGAGTAAGAAACAAGTAAGTAGGAGAGATAAAGTCTAGAGAAGAGGTCATTCTTGATTTCTTTATCTTTTCTTGTAAGAACATTCAAAGGTTGATCAATAAAATTAAGAGTGTAAACCTAAAAATGAGTTGATTAATAATGAAATCATATGAGGGGTGTAGTGTAGGATTTCCTGCAACTACATGGAGCTTTGGAGATAGCCGCAACTATGGTTTGCTTTCGTATTTATTTTTTATCTTTTTTATTTGATTATTGATTATGATGAACTCCATAGCTATGAGTAGCTAAATCTTATATTATTGGTTAAGGATGTAGTCATATATCTACAACTTGTGCTTGATTAATGCATTAGTTTTCTCTCTTGATTATCATTCAAATCTCTATTATTTTTAATAATCACATGATTGATGTATTGTGATAGGACTTAGATGTTTGGTTAGTTAAGTAGCCAATTAATTGAACTTGCATCCTTGTCCATAGCTATTATAGGATTTTTGATCAAGCGATAACCCCGAATACAAGAGCATGATATGATTACGGTTTGTAGTGATACACTCTTGTAATCATATGTAGAGTTTGACCATTGTCCGAATTGTCATGCACAATGTATGACAATTGAATTGATTAGCCTATTCCCAAAACTTAATGCTCCTGGGAATTGAACTTAATTAGCGCAAGGCGTTAGGTTATTATTTAGGTGAAATTCACATAAGCAGATCTAATGTGTGTGTTGATGAACTTAGGAAATTAATGGAATATCTTGCTCTCTTGATACTCTAGGCTTTTGATAATAAAAGAGATTAAATTGTAATTCTGATCATGTATGCAAGCACATGTTTAAGATAGAAGATGAATTCCTTGACCAATATCTTTCTCTCATACATTCTACTATTTACTTTGCTTTTGATTTAATTCATATTGCTTTATAAAATCATAAATCCCCCCAATTGGTTACTTACGAAATTCAATACTTAATAGCTACAATCGCCTCTCTGTGGAAACGAACTCTTTCTTATCATATACTTTAGGAAAGTGAATTTATTTTTGAAGCATACGACAGCGATCACACGACTTGAAAGATAGATAAAGGAATGAAACAGTTCAAGTCAAATATCACTAACCTCAAGTGGAAGGATGATTGTTATCGTTGTAGCTCCTTGCTTATTCACATCTTCAAGACTTCGCAATACTTGTAATGTCTCATATCCTAATACTTCCAAGCTAGCCTATACAAAGTTGACTCTAGTACATAATCAAGCGACTCTTAACATGATTTTTGATTCACTAAAATATGACAACCAAAGTTGACATATCAACGCCTTGGTGGGTTCAAACGAGCAATGCTCTAACGTCACCCACAACTAAGAGTTGCTACGACCCAAAGTCGAAGACTTTAATAAACAAATCTGTATCACACAAAAAATTCTACGGTAATAGATAAATCTATCTCTCACAGAAATACCTACGAGTTTTTGTTCCGTCTTTTGATAAATCAAGGTGAACACGAACCAGTTGATAACCCGAACTTATATTCCCAAAGAATAGTCTAGAATTATCAATCACCTTACTATTATCTTAATCGACTAGTGAAAGAAGATATTGCGGAATCACAAACGATAAGAAGAAGATGCTTGTGATTAATTTTATATCTTGCCTATCGGAGATGTCAATCTCAAGCCAATCATTACGATTGTACTCAATACGATAGAAACAGCAAGATCAGATCACACAACTACGAGAAAGTATTATCGGTCTGGCTTCACAATGCCAATGAAGTCTTCAAGTCGTTAACCTACAGGGTCTCGATAGAAACCTAAGGTTAAAGAAAAATCGACTCTAGATATACAACTAGTATCACACAAGAGGTGTGGGGATTAGGTTTCCCAGTTGCTAGAGTTCTCCCTTATATAGTCTTTCAAATCAGGGTTTGCAATCAATTTTATCTTGGTAACGAAGCATTCAGTATTCACCGTTAGATGAAAACCTGATTAGATTCAAGCTAATATCTTTCAACCGTTAGATCGAAACTTAGCTTGTTACACAGAAATGAAATGCACGTTTTAGGTTTGTGTAACCGTACTCAAATATGTACATTTAGTTGGTTCAACAATAGTTAACCAAATGGTTAGTCATATGAGCACTTTCATATCAACATATTCTTCTATAACATAACTAGTTCAAATGACTCAGATGAAAAAGTTATAGAGTTATTAAATTGCTTAGATATTTATAGTAGACACTATTGAAACAAAAACGATTTGATTCACTCGAACCAATTCATGAACTTTATAGCCACTGTTTGCAATTATGTATTCCTTAGATTATATAAGTTTAAGTTCACGAATAATGGCTTTTAGAAAATAACCAACCTTAGTACACGGACTTAAGCACCCGGAATAAGTTTGCTTTCAGTTCATAAACTCCAACAGAATTTCTCGAGTCGAGAACTTACGAAAGTACGAGGACTGGGTACGCGGACTTGGTTCCGGTTTTCCTGAGAAGCAAAGTACGCATACTTTGGCTCAAGGAATAAGGACTTACACATATATGTGTTACCACACAATGTTTATATCCTTCCATGGTTATATATTCTAAACTCTCATTTCAATCATTGAAACATTCTTAGAGGACGTTATATAGTTGTTATTCACAAACCATTTTTCGTCAAAGCCATTTTCAAGTGATTGAAACATATCATGACTTTTTTTGACTAGTAAAGATGAACTCGGCTAAAGCGAAAGCTTACCAACACCTATTTCGAGAAATAGATAAGCAAGATAAACTCGGCTCGAAATAGCAAATGTGTATAATCATAGTTTATATAGCAAAACGACTTTTGTCTCAAGATAGGAGATAGAGTAAATAGACTTTTGAGTGATAGATAAGTTCAAGTCTCCACATACCTTTTAGTCGATGAAGTTCCACCAATTCCTTGAGTAGTTCTTCGTCTTGTATGATGATTGTCATGGAGTCTTGAGCTCAACTACACTTTCTATCCTAGTCCGATACTTAGCTAATAGTAGACCAGAAATCAATACTTATAGTTTTGATCATTAACATTGACAAACATGCTTGAGATAGCAACGCATGCGAGTTTGACCGAGTAGTGCTCTAACAGCTGGATCAGTGGTTTCTTATCGCTTGGCTGCTTCATGGAGTTCCGAGAAATTCTGGAAACGAAGATTTTCCAGCAGTGCTGTGTAGAATAGAATCATCCCGTTGATGCACAAGTCCACTGATTGTTGTTTAGTGACATTTGAGTCATGACAATCCAAAGCTTGGATTCTGAACCTCTTCACGTAGTCATTCAGATGTTAAGTATTCTTCTGACCCATTCTTCCTAAGTTAGAAAGAGTTACTTGCTCAGAAACAAAGAAGTATTTCCTATAGAAGGCGTTGATCATTTCTCCCCAATTAGCGATTCTCCCTGACGCAATGTTGTTATACCAAGTATATGCTCGGCCTGTCAGAGATTTCGAGAACTCAATCAAACGGACGACATGGTTGTGTTCATGCTCTCCTAATGCCTCTAGGAATCGGGAAACATGTTCTCGGGCATTCCGTGTTCCATTGTAGAGTGTGAACGTCAGAGAAATCTAGCCTTTTGGGAGAGGGATCCTTTACGTGTCAGCAGGGTATGGAGGTTGATGACGGTGAATAAGCGGTACACGGCCTTTCCCTCGATCCTCCACAAAACACTCCAGATCTTGACGAGTGATGAAACCAGCAGGTTCTGTAGTTTTGTGAACTTCATCATCGTCAACTATATGAACTAGAACAACTTCAAGATCAGCATCTGAGGATGCTTCTTTGGACTTTCCTTTTTCTAGAACTTTGTCTGACATCTTGTCAGTGAGAGTTTTGAGGTAGTCACATAACTCTTTCTGAGTGATAACCATATCATTATGGTTTTTGGCGAGAACTTCCTGGACCTTCATGAGATCGGCTATGGTAGGTGGATTTTCTCTGGTTTCTTCAGGTGTCTGGCCAAAGAGAGGATTGTTGAAGGCGCAAGTACCATCATTTGTAGGAGTGATCACTGGAGCATCAGGATTCTGAGAAGTAATATTGGCAGGTGGTGTTGGAGGAGTGGCGTTAGAGGTACTGCTAGATCTTGCAATGTTAGGGTCGGGTGTTGAACTCGAGTTAGTAACTAAACCGGACCTAAGACCATCCATATTTGTGAGAATTTGGATTACAACCGAGAGATTAATCTCCCACTGTGGTCGCCAATCTGTAGATGGGAAAAACGATTTGCTGGTTTTTATGGAAGTGAAGAGACGAGCGTGCGAAAGAGACTCCTCAACCGAGCAAACTGCTTAACCTCACATAGACACACTGCAAATGGAGTGCTTGAATTCGAGAGATCAATCTGTAGGACTCCGGCCTAAACCAAGTTAATGGCCATTCCAAAATCAATTCAGTCACAAAGAAGGAGATGGGTTGATCTATTGGAGGGAGGCTGAGAACTGTGTGGGATCAATGATGATCAAGGATTATGGATGTGTTGAAGGTTTCTGCAAATATGTGTAAATAAGTTTGAATGATTGAGAGAGTGTTGCTCACATGATGATTCTTGGTTAGATGATGGATTGTTTGTTCAATATCTCGTAGATTTTCTGTGTCCTGTTCAATAATGGATTCATAGACTAATTTATATTGCTAGAATAGTGAACACATTAATCCATGTAAGTGTGACGTTTTCTTGAGTGAAAGAGTGGGAAAGTGTGAGACCGTGGTGAAACCAGTTCCAGGTCGTGCTGAGACTTGGTTAACCATCCACCCACTACTTTGCTAACTCCTTCAACCGTTTACACGACTTACTCACAGTTCTCATCGGGGATGAACACACGTGTTGTAGGCCTCTAGACCAAAACCCTAGTGAAAATCCCCCCATGTGACGTGATTGATGTCTCACGATTTATGGAGTCTGCAAGGCAGGCGTGTTTTAATTTAGTGAGTTGTTGGATGATTAGACAATGAGTCTAAGTTTGTTGAATCGAGCATGACAAATGCTCATCGATTCATGGATTGGACATGTGTAGAGTTTGATAAATGGATCAACATGATGAATATTGATGAACTGGGTAAATATTGCTCGTCTGAGCGAATATTTCTTGTATGATGAATTGTTGAATACTAATAGTTTGAACCAATATTGACGGATTGAGCAAATATTGCTCATCTGAGTGAATATTGCTCATCTGAGTGAATATTGCTCATCTGATAAATTATTGATAGTGTGACCAAATAAAATATTGGTAGCTGGATCGAATATTATATAATTAATTAAGATGTTGATTGCTGGATTAACATAAAATTATTAGTGTTTAAACTTGCTCGAAATCATGATTTGCAGAGCATTCAGTTCGAAACCCTAATTTTGATTAATTGCTGAGCAGTTGATGAATTATTGAAAATAAATCATTAAGTGAGGGAGGACCGGTTACATGGGATAATGAACATCCATGTAGCGCCCAGGTGCTCGTGTGAGCATACACCAAAGTCTGTCTACCAGTTGGTGGAATGATGAGTAAATGCTGATTTAATCATTTATTAAAATAGTGCTCGTCTGAGAATTAGGTCATGAAATCTAATTATGGAGAAGTGAGGGACCGATCAAGAGGGCATGGGACCATCCCTTGTGGTCGTGGGACCAGATGATGGTCGTTTGAGCAAATTCCAAGTTGGTTGGAAAGAGTTTGGACCCAATATGAGCAATTGCGCAAATTAGGTCAAAGTTATGGAAACGTGTGGGACCGTCTCCTTGCAAGCCTTAGGGCCGACCTTGGTCGGTCAAGGGAGAATTCCCGTGTCACCATAATATCCATGTCTCAGTCATGAGAGTTTCAGTATTTTCTGGTGTGCGTTTGAGCAATATCTTGGACTTTCAGAAGAGTTTGATCTTTGACTGAAATTCTTGATTTTGCTTGAATGAGCAGGTAGAACTTTGCTCATTTCATCAATATTTTGAGAATATTAAAATAATGATGTTTTAATATTTTCGTGAATGGCCTAGTCGGTCATGTGACTGTTTGACTTTTTGGCCTTTTCATGGTTCGTGCAGCGTTGTTGACGTCCTGAAGGCGTTTATCCCCCTCAACAAACACTTATGTAAGAGAGCCGCCTGAATCTATACACAGTCTCTCTACATAGTAAGGGAACAGTGAGTGTCACCGACGTCTTGAAGGCGTTAATCCCTCTCAACAAACAATTATGTAGGAGGACCGCCCAATCATTCTTCTATGTAGAGGTGGGTCTCTCTACGTAGTCAGGGAACAACGAGTATCGCCGACGTCCTAAAGGCGTTAAGCTCTCTCAACAAACAATTATGTAGGAGGACCGCCCAATTATGTTATTCTACGTAGAGGTCATGATGAAATGCATGGCATCGAACGCTCAACTAGTGGAGGCCTTTCGAGAAACATATTCATCATGGCTCTGAGAGGAATGATCACTCAGTCAGAGATCGTGAAACGGTTCACGGATCGTAAAACACGAATCATCACATGCGTTCCTGAAGCCGGGTCAGAAACATGTAGTATCATGATTTTACGATTTTGACATTTGTCGAAAATCCACCATCAACATCAAGACTCAACCCTAATACCATGAATAGCCACCAGTTATGCATATTGCTTTCTTCCATCTCAAACCATTCAAAACTCATCCACATCAAGACTCCACGTAATACAACCAATTATTCTTCTTCTGCAATTTGAGTAACAACACAATTTCCTGCAGCTGCATCTCCTCATACCGCCTGCGTCACTTAATGCTCATACCCAGATTCATCAACCCTGGTTTGAGCTCAAACACCATTTCAACTTGCAGTGGATTCAATTCATACACATTAATCAGTTCACTGACCCAATTCAGCATACCATACCTGAGCTTCTTACCATTTCATATCACCACTCCGCTGTAACTTTGAATATAAACTCAAATCCATCTATCACCAGATCTGCAAATCAGAATCACCACCTCCTTCGCTGCAATTTCAATTATATTCCTGCAATTTCACATACACAACTAGCATTATGGATTGACTGTGGTGACAAGCTCAAATCACTTCTTCTTGTTCTCTTATTTGTAGTTGCAGCTGCAATCACCAAATCCCATTACTGCTTCATTCAAAATTTCCTGCACTTCTCGTCACCAGCAACGATTCTCCTTGTCAACAACTTCATCTCTTCTTAAACATATCAGCTCGACATTATCTTCATCCTTACCAATTCAGCTCAAACACCAATCCAGAAGCAAATTCAACCAGTGATCAAGTAGTCACCAATTGCAGCTACATCATCTATTCTCAACACCATTAAAATCTTCTCGACTCTGAATTTGAACTCAACCCCATATCTCTGTAACAAAGTTTCTTCCCACCATCATAATACCAAGTGATACATGGGGAAATTGGTAGGCTTTGAAAAGGTCCTAAAAATTTATCCCCGGCCAAAAACTTGGTGGGCCCGGAGATATGTATAAAATTAAGCGCAATAAAAACGGGGGCCTACAGTAATACCGCAAGTGCACGGTCGTCGGTTGTAGCTCGTGCAAGTACGGGTCGATCCACAGAGATCGGGTGTGTTTTGTAGTGTTTATAGCTATTTGGGTTTCTAAATTGTTGTTGGGCTTTGGGTACCAATGAGTAAATTGGGTCTAATGGGTTTGTTTTTAACAATGAAATGAACTGAGCTTGGGCTCAGTTGGTATCTGAATTAGGCTTTTGGGTTAAGCCTGAATTGGATTGGGCCTTAATAATGAACTTGGGCTTTGGTCTTAAACTTAGGCTTGGGCTCAGTTGTACAAACAATAGACAGTGGGCTTAGAACTGAGAACTAGGCCTTGAACTGGACTGATGGGCTTTTGCTTGGCTGCAGGCTTGGCAGCAACAACAGCAGCAGCAGCAACAACAGCAGAGGCAACACAGAGAAGGCACCAGCAGCAGCACAAGGCAAAGATGGAAGCAGCAGCAGGGGAATGAAAAGGCAGCTGCAGCAACAGCAAAAGAAAGCAGCAACAGCAGGGTTGCAGGGCAGATGGGTTGCAGCAGCAGCTGCACAAGCAGTGCACAGCAACACAAGGCCAAGAAAAGAAAGCAGAGCTGGCAGTGAAGCAAAAACAAATGAAGAAAAACAATGCAGCAGTGCAAGGCAAGTGAGAAAGAAAAGATGGCAGCAGCACTGTACAACAGCTGCACAAGCAGTGGAAAGGAAAGCAACAGCAGCAGTGGGGGAAGGAAAGCAAAACAGTGGCCAAAGGCCAAAGATGGAAGCAAACCAGAGAGCAAAAGATTGGCAAAAACAGCAAAGATTAAACAGATTAAAAACTAAACAGCAACAAAACAGTGAACGAAAACAAAACAAAATGGAGCAAAGTGAAAGTGACACAAAGGCAATTAGCCTAAGGCAGGGAAGATGGTGAAGCTAACAGAGCAAAACTAAGGCATTCTTCCAGAGTGGGAAGAGAACTAGCTTGCTCATTGTCACTAGTGAGCACTAGTTTCTCCCCACTACTCAATCAACACAATGCATCAAAGTTTTAATCTAACATTTCATTACTTAACAGTGAACAACAACTATCAGTGAACTAAAGATGGCACTAACAGGAACAACACATATAAACAACACACATTAACAGGAACAACAATTTTAACATAGCACATGATTAAACAGAAGCACATTCAACAGGAGACAAACAGGAAATTGAAACTTGCACAAACATTAAACATCAAAACAGGAACTGAAACAAGACAGAATTTTAACATGCAATAAACTGAAATTGAAGCAGGAAATTGAAATTGAAAATTAAACATAAACCCTAAATTGATTTTGAAATTAAAAATTTACAAACTAAAATTAAACCTAATTGGTAACTTGGCTAGTCCAAGAACACCCTCTACACCATACCCATCTCTTCTATTTATACAAAAAATGTAAGCAGAACCCTAATTTTGAAAACCCTAATTTTTCTAGGGTTTGAAACTTCACCTAATTGACGTGACAAAACAGCTTCAAAATGTCGACCCATGCTTCTTCTTTCTTCTCTGCTCCTTCTCCATGTCTCTGTTGCGTCGAATCATAGCTATCAACCTAGTTCCTCGAGTTCACATGCCATCAGTGAGAGGCGTGAAATGGATGAACTAACTTGACAGTTAGGAGAGATGGTGGCGTCTGTGATGTCGGGGAAGAGGGTGGTTTGGCAGACATGGTGGTACGGTAGAGCAGTTGTGGAGTTGGTGGTGGTGGCAGCGAGTTGGTGGAGCAGGTGGAAGGGGAAGGCTCTGCTGTGGAGAAGTGATGGAGGAGAGGTCGACTGTTTTGGGAAGAAGGGTATTAGGTATTTGGGTATTAAGGTGTGAGGCAGGGATAAAGATTTTGATGTTTCGCGAAGCTTAGCCGTGGGATGTGGAGCTGGTAGGTAGATCGGACGGTGATGCGGAGGCAAGCGAGGAGCGACCGTCGGATGAAGTGATACAACGAATACGAACGGTGCTAGATTAGGTTAGGTGCTGTAGTGTAAGGCGGAGATATCAAACTTTGATGAACAGCAAGGGAGAAACCGTTGGATTCAACTACCATCTAATCTGAAGGCTTGGAATTTCAGCGCTGTGGTGCTTGGCAGAGACTTCAGATTTTGATGCTCTATGAAGGAGCGACCATCGGATGCTTCTGAGAACTGATCTGATGGCTGAGAACGGAGGCGTTTTTGTGTGTAGAAAATGAGGTTGTGCGCACCATTCTTCGCGGCTTCCTTGCGTGATTTCTCCCGGCTTTTCACTACTTTTCTGCTCTTTTTGCTCCGCAAGTCATCCAGACTTTATTTATTACCTAAAAATGCAAAATTAATTAATAAAAATATTTATTCTTGAAAACAATGAAAATACAGAATATGGGATAAAATGTAGAATTAATGCACAAAAGATGAGTTAAATGCCAACAAAAAGGGATAAATATATACAATATTTGGCACTCATCAAATACCCCCAAACCTGAATTTTACTTGTCCTCAAGTAAAACAAAACTAAGGAAATCCTAACTATACCACTGTCGCTGGTCTCTCGAATGCATTTAGCGTATGCACTAAGCCTTTCAAACCACTAAGTGTCCCTAGTGGACGAGTTGAAGTCTCGTGAAGGTTTGCTTAGAACGTACCTACAAAGTTCTAGGTCAAAATATAAGCTCAGATTCCATCAAATGTGACATGTGCAAAACAGTTTAAGCTCACAGCAAAATGGAGATGTCAATCTAGCTATCGAAGGCACAATCCTAGCACTGATAACAAAAAAGGACATGTGATAAGAGTGTAAAGTGTATCTACACATGTGTAAAGAAAGATCTGAAGTTATGACTACTAATCACCAAGAGATAGTTTCTCAGGCTAAGAACCAAGGTCGAAATCTAGCTAGCTGTCCGGACTTTACGAGAATTGTGAATGAGTTGGAGGTATTTCACAATTACTCGCGTTGTACATCAATGGCATACACCCTTCCTTGCTTATTACAATAAAACACAAAAGATGACTCTTTACATGACTCTTATTTACATTGACCACTCTCTTTTATTTTTGGAACAAGAGAGGATGGAATTGAAAAATACTTGATTTTTTTTTTTTTTTTTACATAGAAACACTTTTGATACATATACAAAAGGAAACAAAAGATTACATGACACTTTGCAAGAGGTAGCCCTTTTTGATGCACCCAGTTAAATTCGATGGTTGTTTTTCTTAATGTAACCTCCACCTTCTATCCCAACCAACCAAAGAACAAGCTAGTCAAGTTTCGTTCAGTATTCTAAAGTGATTGGCAATTGTAACTTCCTATCAAACACCTTGAAGATCGAGGCCATACATGTATTGGTAGATCGTGCGCGTGCAAATTTCTTATCACTATGTGAATTGTGCTAGAATCAGGGTGCCTAAATATCTAGACTAAGACTCCTAATAAAAATACATATTTGCACAAGAGTCAACATTTCAAGGTAAATGAGCTCCATTTTTTTATGATTTTTCATTTTTTAATTTTTTTTTTTTTTCAAAAAGAAGAAGGAGTTCGTTTTCAATTATAGCATATTATCATGGTATCTACTCTATACCCCCAAACCTAAACTAAACATTGTCCTCAATGTTTCAAAAAATGGAAAGAATTAAAATGCAACATATGGAAAGGGACATGCTGAGTAGAGTAAAAGGAGAGAGAATACCCGATTTCGGCGAAAGCAGAATTAAAACTCCGTTATTCAAGGCAAAAATCCAACATATTTCAGCCGAGATCATATTGGATTAGCAAAATATATACAAAAGGAAATTTAACTAACACATTATCTACAAGAAAATT
Source organism: Papaver somniferum (assembly GCF_003573695.1). Taxonomy (NCBI): domain Eukaryota; kingdom Viridiplantae; phylum Streptophyta; class Magnoliopsida; order Ranunculales; family Papaveraceae; genus Papaver; species Papaver somniferum. The sequence goes on along the minus strand of NC_039362.1, from coordinate 13,542,875 downwards.
TGGTTTTTTAATGGGATTGGACTTTTTGGAAAATATTTGGTTTTGTTGGGAAAAAGACAAATTTTGGTTTTGATGGGAAAACGAAAAAGAAAATTTGGTTTAAAAATGGGAGCAAAGTAGAAATTTGGTTTTAAAAATTGGGAGCAAAAGAATTTTTTTTTTTTTTTTTTTTAAAAAAAAGAAAATAAAATTTGGTTTTTGTATGGGAGCAAGCCCACTGTTTGTCCTCTAATGGAATGGAAGGAAGGCTGCGGCCCATGAAACACTAAGTTTTAATTTTGAAAGTTTAATTTGGCCCAGTTGGTTAAGGCCCGACGTTTGTTTTAAAACTTTGGTTTCGAGGTCCACTCTTGAGTGGAAGCAAGCCCACAATCGGTTACAAGCTCAGCTGGGTTTAAACCCAGAGTCCAAAATACAAGTCCAATGAAAGAATTTAAACAAGCCCACAAATTAAACAAACAAGCCCACAAATAAATTATTACAAACCCAACAGAAAATAAGAGAAGCCCAAAAATTGGCTTTAATATTACAAGCCCACAATTAAAAAATTGGAAGCCCACAATTCGGGTTCTCTTAAATGGGTTACCTTTTTAGCACAGCCCAGCTGCTCTGATATTGTTGCAAAAACCCAGTTGGGTTTTGGTTCTTTTCCTTGGTGGCGTCCCAGCAGAGGAAAAACAGGTTCAGAACAGCAGGTCCAACAGCAAATGAAGTGAAGCAGATGCAGATGCAAATGCTATGCAGTGAAATGCAAAAATAGCTAATAAAACAACAAGAAAAACACAGCACCAGTCCCCGGCAGCGGCGCCAAAAACTTGGTAGGCCTCAAAGATATTATATTTAAATGCAAAATGGTCCCCGGCAGCGGCGCCAAAAACTTGGTAGGCCCGGGAAAGCGTGAAAATTCTTTAACAGAACAAAGTTCTGGACACTGGCTATTCCAGCATACTCTCTCACACACACCCACAGTCCCAATTTATACCCACAGACCCCATTTCCCCAAAATACAAAATTAGGGTTCTTCACCCAAATCCCAAAATCAAACAACACAGAAATTAGGTATTTGATTCTACCTAATTTGATAGTACAATTTGAACCCATGTTTCTCTCTATTCGTCTCCAGGCTTTCCCTAACAGAAATTAGGGTTTTCTATAAAAATCCCCAAAAACCTAATTTGGACAGTTGAAATTAGGGTTTCGAATTTTACTCACCAAACATGTGATTTGACACTTCAATCGTCGACCCATTATTTTCCTTGTTCACCTGCTCCATCCCATGCTTCAATTGCATCTTTCCAACTCGTCCTATTTTATTGATTTCTTCCCTAGGTTTTTAGAGAGAAATTAGGGAAGAAAACTATATAATAGAAGGTTAGAACAAGGGGGAATGATGGAGAAAGATAGGGGTGATGATGGGGGAGGTGTGGTGGTGGCAGTGGAGGTGAAGAAGGTGGTGGTACGGTTCTGTTGAAGAAGGTGGTGAAGTTGCAGAGAGGGATGGGGGAGGTGAAGTCGATGGTTTGGGAGAAGGGTGCGTTTGGGTAGCTGGTATAGGGTTTGGTGTTCCAGTGTGTGGCGGCTTCATCAAATTTTGATGTTTTGTGACTAAGCCGTGAGATGTGGAGCTGGTAGGTAGATCGGACGGTGATGCGGAGGCAAGCGAGGAGCGACCGTCGGATGAAGGGATACAACGAAACGAACGGTGCTAGATTAGGTTAGGTGCTGTAGTGTAAGGCGGAGATATCAAACTTTGATGAACAGCAAGGGAGCAGCCGTTGGATTCAACTACCATCTAATCTGAAGGCTTGGAATTTCAGCGCTGTGGTGCTTGGCAGAGACTTCAGATTTTGATGCTCTATGAAGGAGCGACCGTCGGATGCTTCTGAGAACTGATCTGATGGCTGAGAACGGAGGCGTTTTTGTGTGTAGAAAATGAGGTTGTGCGCACCATTCTTCGCGGTTTCCTTGCGTGATTTCTCCCGGCTTTTCACTACTTTTCTGCTCTTTTTGCTCCGCAAGTCATCCAGACTTTATTTATTACCTAAAAATTCAAAATTAATTAATAAAAATATTTATTCTTGAAAACAATGAAAATACAGAATATGGGATAAAATGTAGAATTAATGCACAAAAGATGAGTTAAATGCCAACAAAAAGGGATAAATATATACAATATTTGGCACTCATCAAATACCCCCAAACCTGAATTTTACTTGTCCTCAAGTAAAACAAAACTAAGGAAATCCTAACTATACCACTGTCGCTGGTCTCTCGAATGCATTTAGCGTATGCACTAAGCCTTTTAAACCACTAAGTGTCCCTAGTGGACGAGTTGAAGTCTCGTGAAGGTTTGCTTAGAACGTACCTACAAAGTTCTAGGTCAAAATATAAGCTCAGATTCCATCAAATGTGACATGTGCAAAACAGTTAAGCTCACAGCAAAATGGAGATGTCAATCTAGCTATCGAAGGCACAATCCTAGCACTGATAACAAAAAAAGGACATGTGATAAGAGTGTAAAGTGTATCTACACATGTGTAAAGAAAGATCTGAAGTCATGACTACTAATCACCAAGAGATAGTTTCTCAGGCTAAGAACTGAGGTCGAAATCTAGCTAGCTGTCCGGACTTTACGAGAATTGTGAATGAGTTGGAGGTATTTCACAATTACTCGCGTTGTACATCAATGGCATACACCCTCCTTGCTTATTACAATGAAACAACAAAATGACTATTTACATGACTCTTATTTACATTGACTATTCTCTTTTATTTTTGGAACAAGATATAATGGAATTGATAAATACTTGATTTTTTTATTTTTTTTTGTATTTTTCTGATATTTTTTTTTTCTTCTTTCTTTTTTTTTTACAAGGAAACACTTTTGATACATATACAAAAGGAAACAAAAGATTACATGACACTTTGCAAGAGGTAGCCCTTTTTGATGCACCCAGTTAAATTCGATGGTTGTCTTTCTTAATGTAACCTCCACCTTCTATCCCAACCAACCGAAGAACAAGCTAGTCAAGTTTCATTCAGTATTCTAAAGTGATTGGCAATCGTAACTTCCTATCAAACACCTTGAAGATCGAGGCCATACATGTATTGGTAGATCGTGCGCGTGCAAATTTCTTATCACTATGTGAATTGTGCTAGAATCAGGGTGCCTAAATATCTAGACTAAGACTCCTAATAAAAATACATATTTGCACAAGAGTCAACATTTCAAGGTAAATGAGCTCCATTTTTTTATGATTTTTTAATTTTTTAATTTTTTTGAATTTTGATTTTTCAATTTTTTTTGGAATTTTTCAATTTTTTCAAAAAGATGGAGTTTTGTTTTCAATTATGGCAAATTATCATGGTATCTACTCTATACCCCCAAACCTAAACTAAGCATTGTCCTCAATGTTTCAAAATATGGAAAGAATTAAAATGCAACATATGGAAAGGGACATGCTGAGTAGATTAAAAGGAGAGAGAATACCCGATTTCGGCGAAAGCAGAATTAAAACTCCGTTATTCAAGGCAAAAATCCAACATATTTCAGCCGAGATCATATTGGATTAGCAAAATATATACAAAAGGAACAAAAGGGTTTTTAAGAAATTTTATCTACTGGATTATATACAAAAAAATTCACCATACACTAAAAGTCTAAAGAGTTGAGGATCAACCCACAAGAAAAAGTGTAGAGACATAGAAAGTTTCAAAACACTAAAATTGGACTTAAATGGGAGTGAGAGTGAAAAACCGAATGAATCACCCCTAAACCTAAATTGTTCAACAGGTTTACTTTTAAGCACAAAATCTTTTAATTTGAGGGGTTCAGGATTCAAAAGGTCTAACTCATAATGGACTGTTTTCGGGATGGGCAAACATGCAATTTCCAACTGTGGCTCTTTAAAAGTGTTATATTTTGAAGCAAAATAGTCCAAGAGGACTTGGGAGGCACACAGTTCCAATCCTAGATTAGGAATTTTCAGAAAAGTTGGTTTAAAATTTTTGTTACAAACCAAATCTAGGTTGGGTGGAAGGCCATCAAATTGTGACTTAGGTAGAAGAATAGGCATATCATTATTAATCAAATCAAAATCTCCTAACTCATCTACACATGTCACATCATGCTCACAATCATCAATCAAATTGGCAAGATCACAATCAGAATTATCAACATCATCAACAGATTTATTCTCTTGTATCGGCACATCAGGGGAAACATCACATGGAATACTAGAAGAAATATCATGCATTAAGGTCGGGGTAGAGAAGCCTAATGTATTTGAACCCAAAGGTTCCATAACATTTTCAGTATAGACATGTTCTTCTAACATAACATCATAATCATCATCATCATCATGATAGGGATTTTGCAATCTAGGATAATTTTCAATCCTAAGGTCGGAGCTATTACAAGAATAAAACTCTAATTCATGGGGGTGACTCATATCATGTGGTGTTGTTCCTGTTTCCCTAACGGATTCCCATTGATGGGTTTTCTCTGCAATCTCGGCTAAAAAATTCCATGCGTCATCCACAGATTTATCAATAAACTCACCATTACACATAGACTCAACCATGGTTCGAGATTTAAAGTCTAGTCCCTCATAGAGGATGACGACAAGTCTCCACTTCTCAATTCCATGGTGCGGACATTCACTCAACAAATCATTAAAACGTTCAAAATAGTGAAAAACAGTTTCCTCATCCAATTGGACAAAACAATTGATACTTTGACGAATAGCGATGGTCCTATGGTGTGGAAAGAATTTTTCGAAAAAAAGATCTGTGAGTTGGTCCCAAGTGTTGATTGATTGTGGTCTCAAACCGTAAAACCATGTTTTGGCCCTTTCCTTTAAAGAAAATGTAAACAAACGCAATTTCAGAGAGTCTTCGGACATATGATCAGGTTGCATAGTCCGACAAATTTGTTCAAACTCCCTCACATGAGTATAGGGGTTCTCAGAATCGAACCCTCGAAATATAGGAAGTATTTGTATCATGCTTGCATTTATTTTAAAAGGGTTATTGGTTTGAGGTAATACAATACATGATAATGGAATTTTTATTGACGGATACATGTATTCATGGAGAGCACGAGGTTGGCCCATTTTGAAATGACACAAAGCCCACTATTTGGTTTTAATGGGTTTTCGAAAATTTGGTTTTTTTATGGGAAAATTTTGGTTTTGATGGGATGAAAAAGAAAATTTGGTTTAAAAAAAATGGGAGCAAGTAAAAATTTGGTTTTAAAATTGGGAGCAAAAGAAAATTTTGGTTTT
>NC_039362.1:13503807-13537580 GCF_003573695.1 Papaver somniferum | reverse complement strand
AAAGAAAATAAAATTTGGTTTTTGAAATGGGAGCACGCCCACTGTTTGTCCTCTAATGGAATGGAAGGCTGCGGCTCACGAAACACTAAGTTTTAACTTTGAAAGTTGAATTTGGCCCAGTTGGTTAAGGCCCGACGTTTGTTTTAAAACTTTGGTTTCGAGGTCTACTCTTGAGTGGAAGCAAGCCCACAATCAGTTATAAGCTCAGCTGGGTTTAAACCCAGAATACAAAATACAAGTCCAATGGAAGAATTTAAACAAGCCCACACAAAATAAATACAAGCCCACAAATTAAACAAACAAGCCCACAAATAAATTATTACAAACCCAAAATAGAAAAATAAAAAGCCCAAAAAATTGGGTTAATTATTACAAGCCCACAATTAAAGAAATTTGGAAGCCCACAGGTTGGGTTCTCTCAATGGAATGGGTTTAGGCTTACCTTTTTAGCACAGCCCAGCTGCTCTGATATTGTTGCAAAAACCCAGTTGGGTTTTGGTTCTTTTCCTTGGTGGCGTCCCAGCAGAGGAAAAACAGGTTCAGAACAGCAGGTCCAACAGCAAATGAAGTGAAGCAGATGCAGATGCAAATGCTATGAAATGAAATACAAAATAGCTAAAGAAAAAACACAGAAAACACAGCACCAATCCCCGGCAGCGGCGCCAAAAACTTGGTAGGCTTTGAAAAGGTCCTAAAAATTTATCCCCGGCCAAAAACTTGGTGGGCCCGGAGATATGTATAAAATTAAGCGCAATAAAAACGGGGGCCTACAGTAATACCGCAAGTGCACGGTCGTCGGTTGTAGCTCGTGCAAGTACGGGTCGATCCACAGAGATCGGGTGTGTTTTGTAGTGTTTATAGCTATTTGGGTTTCTAAATTGTTGTTGGGCTTTGGCTACCAATGAGTAAATTGGGTCTAATGGGTTTGTTTTTAACAATGAAATGAACTGAGCTTGGGCTCAGTTGGTCTCTGAATTAGGCTTTTGGGTTAAGCCTGAATTGGATTGGGCCTTAATAATGAACTTGGGCTTTGGTCTTAAACTTAGGCTTGGGCTCAGTTGTACAAACAATAGACAGTGGGCTTAGAACTGAGAACTAGGCCTTGAACTGGACTGATGGGCTTTTGCTTGGCTGCAGGCTTGGCAGCAACAACAGCAGCAGCAGCAACAACAGCAGAGGCAACACAGAGAAGGCACCAGCAGCAGCACAAGGCAAAGATGGAAGCAGCAGCAGGGGAATGAAAAGGCAGCTGCAGCAACAGCAAAAGAAAGCAGCAACAGCAGGGTTGCAGGGCAGATGGGTTGCAGCAGCAGCTGCACAAGCAGTGCACAGCAGCACAAGGCCAAGAAAAGAAAGCAGAGCTGGCAGTGAAGCAAAAACAAATGAAGAAAAACAATGCAGCAGTGCAAGGCAAGTGAGAAAGAATAGATGGCAGCAGCACTGTACAACAGCTGCACAAGCAGTGGAAAGGAAAGCAACAGCAGCAGTGGGGGAAGGAAAGCAAAACAGTGGCCAAAGGCCAAAGATGGAAGCAAACCAGAGAGCAAAATATTGGCAAAAACAGCAAAGATTAAACAGATTAAAAACTAAACAGCAACAAAACAGTGAACGAAAACAAAACAAAATGGAGCAAAGTGAAAGTGACACAAAGGCAATTAGCCTAAGGCAGGGAAGATGGTGAAGCTAACAGAGCAAAACTAAGGCATTCTTCCAGAGTGGGAAGAGAACTAGCTTGCTCATTGTCACTAGTGAGCACTAGTTTCTCCCCACTACTCAATCAACACAATGCATCAAAGTTTTAATCTAACATTTCATTACTTAACAGTGAACAACAACTATCAGTGAACTAAAGATGGCACTAACAGGAACAACACATATAAACAACACACATTAACAGGAACAACAATTTTAACAGAGCACATGATTAAACAGAAGCACATTCAACAGGAGACAAACAGGAAATTGAAACTTGCACAAACATTAAACATCAAAACAGGAACTGAAACAAGACAGAATTTTAACATGCAATAAACTGAAATTGAAGCAGGAAATTGAAATTGAAAATTAAACATAAACCCTAAATTGATTTTGAAATTAAAAATTTACAAACTAAAATTAAACCTAATTGGTAACTTGGCTAGTCCAAGAACACCCTCTACACCATACCCATCTCTTCTATTTATACAAAAAATGTAAGCAGAACCCTAATTTTGAAAACCCTAATTTTTCTAGGGTTTGAAACTTCACCTAATTGACGTGACAAAACAGCTTCAAAATGTCGACCCATGCTTCTTCTTTCTTCTCTGCTCCTTCTCCATGTCTCTGTTGCGTCGAATCATAGCTATCAACCTAGTTCCTCGAGTTCACATGCCATCAGTGAGAGGCGTGAAATGGATGAACTAACTTGACAGTTAGGAGAGATGGTGGCGTCTGTGATGTCGGGGAAGAGGGTGGTTTGGCAGACATGGTGGTACGGTAGAGCAGTTGTGGAGTTGGTGGTGGTGGCAGCGAGTTGGTGGAGCAGGTGGAAGGGGAAGGCTCTGCTGTGGAGAAGTGATGGAGGAGAGGTCGACTGTTTTGGGAAGAAGGGTATTAGGTATTTGGGTATTAAGGTGTGAGGCAGGGATAAAGATTTTGATGTTTCGCGAAGCTTAGCCGTGGGATGTGGAGCTGGTAGGTAGATCGGACGGTGATGCGGAGGCAAGCGAGGAGCGACCGTCGGATGAAGTGATACAACGAATACGAACGGTGCTAGATTAGGTTAGGTGCTGTAGTGTAAGGCGGAGATATCAAACTTTGATGAACAGCAAGGGAGAAACCGTTGGATTCAACTACCATCTAATCTGAAGGCTTGGAATTTCAGCGCTGTGGTGCTTGGCAGAGACTTCAGATTTTGATGCTCTATGAAGGAGCGACCATCGGATGCTTCTGAGAACTGATCTGATGGCTGAGAACGGAGGCGTTTTTGTGTGTAGAAAATGAGGTTGTGCGCACCATTCTTCGCGGCTTCCTTGCGTGATTTCTCCCGGCTTTTCACTACTTTTCTGCTCTTTTTGCTCCGCAAGTCATCCAGACTTTATTTATTACCTAAAAATGCAAAATTAATTAATAAAAATATTTATTCTTGAAAACAATGAAAATACAGAATATGGGATAAAATGTAGAATTACTGCACAAAAGATGAGTTAAATGCCAACAAAAAGGGATAAATATATACAATATTTGGCACTCATCAAATACCCCCAAACCTGAATTTTACTTGTCCTCAAGTAAAACAAAACTAAGGAAATCCTAACTATACCACTGTCGCTGGTCTCTCGAATGCATTTAGCGTATGCACTAAGCCTTTTAAACCACTAAGTGTCCCTAGTGGACGAGTTGAAGTCTCGTGAAGGTTTGCTTAGAACGTACCTACAAAGTTCTAGGTCAAAATATGAGCTCAGATTCCATCAAACGTGACATGTGCAAAACAGTTTAAGCTCACAGCAAAATGGAGATGTCAATCTAGCTATCAAAGGCACAATCCTAGCACTGATAACAAAAAAAGACATGTGATAAGAGTGTAAAGTGTATCTACACATGTGTAAAGAAAGATCTGAAGTCATGACTACTAATCACCAAGAGATAGTTTCTCAGGCTAAGAACTGAGGTCGAAATCTAGCTAGCTGTCCGGACTTTACGAGAATTGTGAATGAGTTGGAGGTATTTCACAATTACTCGCGTTGTACATCAATGGCATACACCCTTCCTTGCTTATTACAATAAAACACAAAAGATGACTCTTTACATGACTCTTATTTACATTGACTATTCTCTTTTATTTTTGGAACAAGAGATGATGGAATTGATAAATACTTGATTTTTTTGTATTTTTCTGATATTTTTTTTTTCTTAAAAAGGAAACACTTTTGATACATATACAAAAGGAAACAAAAGATTACATGACACTTTGCAAGAGGTAGCCCTTTTTGATGCACCCAGTTAAATTCGATGGTTGTCTTTCTTAATGTAACCTCCACCTTCTATCCCAACCAACCAAAGAACAAGCTAGTCAAGTTTCGTTCAGTATTCTAAAGTGATTGGCAATCGTAACTTCCTATCAAACACCTTGAAGATCGAGGCCATACATGTATTGGTAGATCGTGCGCGTGCAAATTTCTTATCACTATGTGAATTGTGCTAGAATCAGGGTGCCTAAATATCTAGACTAAGACTCCTAATAAAAATACATATTTGCACAAGAGTCAACATTTCAAGGTAAATGAGCTCCATTTTTATGATTTTTTAATTTTTTAATTTTTTTATTTTGATTTTTCAATTTTTTTGGAATTTTTCAATTTTTTCAAAAAGAAGAAGGAGTTCGTTTTCAATTATGGCAAATTATCATGGTATCTACTCTATACCCCCAAACCTAAACTAAACATTGTCCTCAATGTTTCAAAATATGGAAAGAATTAAAATGCAACATATGGAAAGGGACATGCTGAGTAGAGTAAAAGGAGAGAGAATACCCGATTTCGGCGAAAGCAGAATTAAAACTCCGTTATTCAAGGCAAAAATCCAACATATTTCAGCCGAGATCATATTGGATTAGCAAAATATATACAAAAGGAACAAAAGGGTTTTTAAGAAATTTTATCTACTGGATTATATACAAAAAAATCACCATACACCAAAAGTCTAAAGAGTTGAGGATCAACCCAAAAGAAAAAGTGTAGAGACATGGAAAGTTTCAAAACACTAAAATTGGACTTAAATGGGAGAAAAATAAAACTTTTTTTTTTTTTATTTTAAAAAGAAAATAAAATTTGGTTTTTGAATGGGAGCAAGCCCACTGTTTGTCCTCTAATGGAATGGAAGGAAGGCTGCGGCCCACGAAACACTAAGTTTTAATTTTGAAAGTTTAATTTGGCCCAGTTGGTTAAGGCCCGACGTTTGTTTTAAAACTTTGGTTTCGAGGTCCACTCTTGAGTGGAAACAAGCCCACAATCGGTTACAAGCTCAGCTGGGTTTAAACCCAGAGTCCAAAATACAAGTCCAATGAAAGAATTTAAACAAGCCCACAAATTAAACAAACAAGCCCACAAATAAATTATTACAAACCCAACAGAAAATAAGAGAAGCCCAAAAATTGGCTTTAATATTACAAGCCCACAATTAAAGAAATTTGGAAGCCCACAGGTTGGGTTCTCTCAATGGAATGGGTTTAGGCTTACCTTTTTAGCACAGCCCAGCTGCTCTGATATTGTTGCAAAAACCCAGTTGGGTTTTGGTTCTTTTCCTTGGTGGCGTCCCAGCAGAGGAAAAACAGGTTCAGAACAGCAGGTCCAACAGCAAATGAAGTGAAGCAGATGCAGATGCAAATGCTATGAAATGAAATACAAAATAGCTAAAGAAAAACACAAGAAAAACACAGCACCAATCCCCGGCAGCGGCGCCAAAAACTTGGTAGGCTTCTAAAAGGTCCTAAAAATTATCCCCGGCCAAAAACTTGGTGGGCCCGGAGATATGTATAAAATTAAGCGCAATAAAAACGGGGGCCTACAGTAATACCGCAAGTGCACGGTCGTCAGTTGTAGCTCGTGCAAGTACGGGTCGATCCACAGAGATTGGGAGTGTTTTGTAGTGTTCTAGCTATTTTAGGTTCTAGTTGCTATTGGGCTATGAAGCCTTTTGGCTTAAATTGGGCTTTGAGCACTAATGGGTTTGATAACAATAGAATGAACTGAGCTTGGGCTCAGTTAGTCTCTGAATTAGGCTTTTGGGTTAAGCCTGAATTGGATTGGGCCTTAATAATGAACTTGGGCTTTGGTCTTAAACTTAGGCTTGGGCTCAGTTGTACAAACAATAGACAGTGGGCTTAGAACTGAGAACTAGGCCTTGAACTGGACTGATGGGCTTTTGCTTGGCTGCAGGCTTGGCAGCAACAACAGCAGCAGCAGCAACAACAGCAGAGGCAACACAGAGAAGGCACCAGCAGCAGCACAAGGCAAAGATGGAAGCAGCAGCACTGCAAGTGCACAGTGCAGTGCAGGGCAGATGGGTTTGCAGCAGCAGCTGCACAAGCAGTGCACAGCAGCACAAGGCCAAGAAGAAAAAAGGCAGTTAACAGGATAAGAAGTAGCAGCAGGGGAAGAAAACAGTGCAATGCAGCAGTGCAATGCAGCAAGGCAAGTGCACAGCAGCAGTGCAAGGCAAGTGCAAGAGAGGCAACAACAGGGCAAAACAAAGCAATGAAGACAATGCAAGAAGAACCAAGGCCTAAGCCAAGGGCAGGGATGATAGTGAAACTGAAATGGAGCAAAACTAAGGCATTCATCTAGAGTGGGAAGAGAACTAGCTTGCTCATTGTCACTAGTGAGCACTAGTTTCTCCCAATGCTCAATCAAATCAGTGCAACCTAAGCATACAAAAATGGAATGGCAAGATAATCAGCTTGCTATGAGCACTGATTTCTTCCATTACTCAATCAATTCAGTGCTTCAAAGGCTTCTAGCCTAGCATTCCATCAAACTAACATTACATGACAGTGAATTAATCCTAACAGTGAGCATTTAAACTAACATTAACAGTGAACTAACATGGAATTAAACCTAAACAGGATACTAACAGGATTATGCACATTTAACAGGAACATTAACAGGATATGAAAATAAATGAAATTGAACTGAAATTGAAAATTAACATAAAATTGAACTAAAAAACAACATTAACAGAACATGAAAAGTGCATGAAACAGCACAAAACTGAAGAGAAAAAAAACACATTAACAGGACATGAAAGTCCTGGACGCCGGCTAATCCAAGCATAAAGTTTTTACATCACACCCACAAGGCTATTTATACCCACAGACACAATTAGGGTTCTACCCAAAAAAAATTCCCAAATTAACAGTAGACTAGGGTTTGATTTTTTTACCTAATTTGATGTAGCAACATCAAATTAAACTCGACCCATTCTTCCTCTCACTCTCCTGGTGCCTTTCCCATGCCTTGATTTCTTTTCTAGCTTCACCTAATTCTCTACCATGTCTATCAATGCTTTTTCTCTATTTTCAAAACCCTAGACTAGGGGAAAACAGTGAAAAGAAGTGAGAGGCATGTTAGAGTGATAGGGGTTTCGGTGGTTGAGCAGGTGGAGAGTTGGTGGTAGTGTACGGTGGCGGACGTGGGTTTTCTGCAGAGGAATGGGGGAGAAGAGGGAGGAGAGATCGATATTTTTAGGGATAGGGTCTGTTTGGCTTGAGGTCTAGGGTGTTCGACACTTGGGTGTGAGGCAAGTGTAGAGAGTTTGATGCACAGCAAGACTAAGCCGTGAGATGTGGAGCTGGTAGGTAGATCGGACGGTGATGCGGAGGCAAGCGAGGAGCGACCGTCGGATGAAGGGATACAACGAAACGAACGGTGCTAGATTAGGTTAGGTGCTGTAGTGTAAGGCGGAGATATCAAACTTTGATGAACAGCAAGGGAGCAGCCGTTGGATTCAACTACCATCTAATCTGAAGGCTTGGAATTTCAGCGCTGTGGTGCTTGGCAGAGACTTCAGATTTTGATGCTCTATGAAGGAGCGACCGTCGGATGCTTCTGAGAACTGATCTGATGGCTGAGAACGGAGGCGTTTTTGTGTGTAGAAAATGAGGTTGTGCGCACCATTCTTCGCGGTTTCCTTGCGTGATTTCTCCCGGCTTTTCACTACTTTTCTGCTCTTTTTGCTCCGCAAGTCATCCAGACTTTATTTATTACCTAAAAATGCAAAATTAATTAATAAGAATATTTATTCTTGAAAACAATGAAAATACAGAATATGGGATAAAATGTAGAATTAATGCACAAAAGATGAGTTAAATGCCAACAAAAAGGGATAAATATATACAATATTTGGCACTCATCAGAAATCCACACCAAAAATAGATCAAGCGATTCATTATGTATGCCAGTACTGAGAGATGTTCGGCCAAACCCTTGGGGTCTAATGCAGACAAAATTTACAAAAAGTCTTTACTTATTCAGAAAAATAGCAAAATTAAGGTGGAACTCAAACTTACATTAACGATTGATGATACAAATGGTATCCTTGATCATTATCATCTGCCGATATGAAAACCTATACATCGGTGAATTCTTAACAAAAAGAATCAAAAGAGGCATGAGAATCGGAAACCTAAAACCCTAATATCTTAACTATTATAAAGAAATAAAAGGAAGGAAAAAATAATTACCTATTTGAAATAACTGCCCTAAATCCCCAAATCAAATCAGCCGAAATAAGTAAAACCAAATCCTGGATTTGCTTTCTTCTCACTTAGCAAAATCAAAGGAAAAATAAATTATTAACATATAACATACACGAATTAAATCTCTATTTCTATTTCTCTTAGGAAAAAACCCAAAAACTAGTGAAAGGGATTCATTACCATATTTTTAAATTTTGATCCTTCTATAGATTAATCAAAGAAATCTCTTGGTCATCTTTATGATTGAAACCCTAGATTAAAAATAAACATACTGGATCTAGGTTATCATCTGTTGAGATTAAACAAGAGATAAAGTTTTACAAAGAACTGATCTAAGAAGAAGAAGAAAAAGGTAGGATGGTATAGTGACATGGTCTTGTGCTCAAGATTGTAGTCGTGGAGTGAACCGCATAATTTAAATTGCGGGGTATTTTTCTTCTTCTGTCTGAGAGGGTGAACGAGTGGTTGTGAGGATAATGATTGAGATATTTTCTAAGAATAAAAAGTGGTTTGGCACATGCGAAATTTGCATGATTGAAAAATGTGAACTGTTTTCAGGTTTATGCCGCCACACGCATAAGTGGCATGCGTGAAAAAAAGTTGCGAATATTTAGCAACAACAATTCACAACTCGCAACAACTACATTTCTGTTGCGAATTTGAGTTGCTGAAACCCATATTTGGTGTAGTGGGAGTTTATTGGACTTGTTAAACTTATAACTTGTCTAAGATTGTTGGTAAACGTATTTTGAAGAAGATTATGCTTGTAAAATTGATTGAATTCATGTTTACTAGTGGAGAAAGACCCCTTAATAATTCTCATCGTTTGTGCAAGTATTATTTTCGTAGTTTTGAATTAGTTTCATACCAAAATTTGAATCAACAACTTTAACTCAGCTCTCCCGTAGGAGCAAACCTTCTTATCTTTTTGCTACTTATTAGTGTAAAAAAAAAAGTAAGCAATATATCTTTTGTGAGTTTGACACCTTATCACCAAACCCACCATAAGTATTTTCCTAACAAATGTCTTGATTTCCAAGGATCTGATTAATATACTTTCTTAATAAGTCTCGATCTTCAAAGATTCAAATGACATGTTTTTTTAATAACTCAAAGAATTAAAATAAATAATTTATTAATTAAATACGAAATGAATTTATTCATGAACCTAATTCACAATACTCTGTAGCAAATGAGAGTGATCGATCCATAATATTATACAAAATCCTTTTATTAGCTTGTTGCATCGCTCCTAAAGCAAAAGCTACTGTATAGATATTATCTCGGTAAATGCCTAGACAAACTATGTCATTATTGAATATTATAAAATTAGCTTTATAATCTGGAATTACATAGTCGGCTTGTTGAAAATGAAGTGTTATTGAAGGATAGTTGGTAATATCAAATCTTCCCCGTAGGCGGAAACAAACATCAAAATATTGGTGGGGACCAACATATTCAATCCCGAGATTGTCAAAATGTGACTTTACCAAATCTGCAACTCTATCAAAATGATCTTTGAACATCACGGACATTGGAGCACCAGAATCTATGATAGTGCCGCCTTTTCCTTGAGTGTTGACTTTAAAAGTACCTCTAGGAAATCCTACTCTTTTATCCCCTACACTAATATCTTCTAGGTTTAAGTAATATAATGAAGTTTCAAACTCAGGCACAACAATAGGAGTTGTAAGTACTTTTTGACCCATACCTCCAATAGTCGCATCTGCACCAAACCTTAAATATGTATCTGATCCCTCAATATTCGGGTTAAATGTCTCTAAGCAATAGGAAAATTTACCTTGTCCAGCAGCACCTAATTGATTTATAAAAGACCATTGTCCCGATCCTAAACCGAGTATTCCCGCAATAAGATCAGGTTTTCCATACAAATGATTATTACCGATAGTAGTGAAATTTTTTTGGAGGAATCCGCAACCCATACGCAACTTAATACTTTCAAGTTCACCGGTACTAGTTCTTGAAGTGAATTTTTCTTCAGCAACAATACCAGATGTGTTCCCACCAGCCAAATAGAGCGATGCATAAGTGCATTGACCATCAACATTGCACTTATCTCCCTTGCAAAGAGGATGCGTATTACAAGGAATAGGACGATATGTAGTTGACGAACTCCAAGGATAAAGTGGCATATTTTGAGCGAAAAATTTAGTAGCACCTTCACATTGAATCCATGTCTGATCACTACCTGTATCAATCATTAAATAGTAATTTATGAATGATTGTCGTCTACCAGGAAACGTACCTAAACCAACTTTTGCAACATAATACATTCTAGGTTCGTAAACTACAGGAAAACGTGTAGATTCAGGATTCATGGAGCGTGTTGCCTTGCTATGGAATAATATTTGTGACTCGATGTAACGTGCTTTGGATTTAGTTTGTTCAAGGAGTCTTTGAAGCCTTTCTTCTCTTGTTAAATGGTCGCCTGGATATACAGGTGATTCTTTGGAGTCTCTATGAATCATCTTCAAACTAAACCCTTTGTTTAGATTAACCGCAATAACTGAGTTTATTAGTAGTGATACATGAATAATCGTTAGAAGCAACATGAAAAGAGTTCTCCCCATTTTTTTGAATAAAATAACTTTAGTGAACATTACTACTCCAATTTTCAACTTCAGTTTATCTAATAAAATATTAGAGACCAAGCAAACCTTAAGATATCAAGATTTCTTAAGAAAGTTAAAAACCTTTCTCCTAATAAATATTTTGCATGTCATTAAGAGCGTTTTCGTATCTTCCAATAATTTTTCATCAAGTTTACAAAATCTGAGTATTTATTTCATATTTATTGAGAAAGTTAATAACGTTTGTTCCAAAAAGGATTTCGCATGCCAAAATTACGAGTGTTTCCGTATCTTTTGCTAAATTTTCATGAATTTTACAAAATCTTAGTATTTATTTCATATTTTTCAAGAAAGTAAAAAACCTTTTCTCCAAATAAGGATTTTGCACGTCGACATTATGTGTTTTCGTACCTTTTATTAATTTGTCATAAATTTTACAAAATCTTTACAAAGGGTTAGTCAATTGAAATTTGTGGAGATATTGAAATAATTTTACAGGGGGTTAGTCAATTGGGGTTAGTCAATTGGGGTTAGTAGAGATATTCAGATACTTTTTATGCAGGAGATTTTGGGTGACTCTCCGTGAGTTTAGAGATTTTAAGAGACTCTCTTAATGATTTTCAAGGAATTATGGTGGTTTATTGAGACAATAAAACATATATGAATTTCAGCTTACACACATGAGACAAACAATTTCAGCTTACTTTAGTCCATGCATGGCTAACAAAAATTGTAACAATTTTTCCAATAAATCAGAACAAGACGAACATAATGGATTTGAATCTCTAATAAACTTATTGAGTTTTGGAAGACAACAATTTTTTTCTTTCATTTTTTATGAATTTAATTGTAGCTTATTTAGGTATTGTTTTTAATATTTTGATATTTAATCTTTAAAGAAATGAGAATGAACAAAGTCTCTCCAAATATCACCTACTTAGGAGAGACTTTTTTTAGCCATTTATGATATGTTGTGTGATAAAAGTCTCTACAAGTCTCTCAAAATCATAAATCATTGATTTCAAATTTCAAATCCAATAACAGAGAATTCTGAAGATTTTTAGAAAGCCACGATCCAATAACAAAAAATATTTGATATTTTGAAGAACTCTTTCTTGAATGACAAGAGATTTTAGAAGTCTCTAAAATTCTTTCAATATCTCCACATATCTCAATTGACTAACCCCCTATTAGATACTTGTAAATTCTCTTTCTTGTCAGTACAAAGTTCTTCAAACTCTCAAAAAATCTCTGTTATTATATCCTGACTTTCTAAAAGTCTTCAAAACTCTCTATTATTGGATTTGGAGTTTGAAATCAATGACTTATGGTTTTGAGAGACTTGTAGAGACTTTTATTACAAAACATGCCATAAATGGCTAAAAAAAATCTCTCATAAGTAGGTAATATTTTGAGAGACTTTGTTCTTTCTCTTTTCTTTAAGGATTAAATTTCATGAAAAGGCGAGGGTACCCAAATATACCTCAAGCTAAAAAATTTCCTACCTATAAGTCCTTTCTCCGAAAGTGATTGTCTACGGACTGAGTCGATACAATACAACTAATCAGTTCACTCTTTGGGTGATAGTCTATGGATACGAGATCGAGACAATACAATAATGAATTATGTTTACTTGATACAAAGGTTCGGACTTAACCAAACACAATAGGATTGCTTATCAAGTAAATAGGAATTAACGTTTGTGCCATTTACTTTAGTTATAATAAAACAATTATAATGCGGAAATATAAAGTAAATGACACATCAAGATTTTGTTAACGAGGAAACCGTAAATGCATAAAAAACCCGGGACCTTGTCTAGAATTGAATACTCTCAGGATTAAGCCGCTATACAAAATTACACCTAACTTCGAATAGTTGAGACTAAGTAAATAACCCTATAGTTCACCTAGTTATGTCTGTATTCGCACGCCTCCAACTTATAAATAAGTCACGTACTTGGAACAATTCCTTTGGTTCGTATTCCAAACATTAAAGGAACAACAAATTTGTTTGGTATCAACTCTATTCAACCAAGTGATATGAGTCGGACAAAGGCTCTTCCGTTTATCTTAACATAAACTCCTTGGTCAGGTCCTTAGATCTATCTTATGTTCAATTACCAAAGTAATCGTTAAGATTAAGCCAACAACACTCTTAATACAAAGAATTGTGTTGATGCCGATCTACTCAATTAATCAATCCAATCTACCACAAGGATAAACCGATTATTAATTGGATCCTATTTTACTGAAACAAGTATTGTGCACACCAAAGATTATAAAACCCAAGTCAGATCTTCAATATCTTCTTTGTCTTCAAATCTTCTTAAATCTTCAACCTGCACACAATCACTTGAATCTCTTGTGATCAATCACGCACAGAACGGAGTCTGTCAACGATGGATTATCACAAGATCGTCTTTAGAACTCACAACAGTCTAAAGATCCCTGTCGAAACTCTGAAGTAGTTTAAGTGAATCTTATATCAGAATAGAAGATTCTCAAAAAAAAAAAAAAAACTAGGTGCAATCAGATTTCAACCACCATTAGTCAATCAAAAACAAAAGATAAACCGCAATTATCTAGTTTCCCTCCTACAGTACACGCTAGAGCTTCTCAATCCTAAAGAAGACTTTAAACTGAGCGGACACAAGAGATTTCGCCTAATTAGGTTACTCTCCTCTCTGAATAGGCGGCTATATCAGTAACAACAACAAAAGAGGAAGTCTGTTGTTACGAAGGATTAGTTTGCTAGAAAGGCAAACTTCAAGTATTTATATACAAGGAAGTTTGGACACCAAGGAATTTCTAAAACCGATAATATTCTCAAGATACTCATTAAAGCACAAATTCGGTTTTCATAATTCCTGGAAATGCTCTGTCCAAAAATAATGATCGAAATCTCTCGAAAAATCTAATTAGTAAATGCACATTACTAATTCTGGAATTTCCCTTCAAAATGAAATTAATAACCTTAATTAAAAGATTCTTAACTTACTTATGTTTAGATCCTGGGATTCTCTTCTCTTAGCCTTTAAGGAATATCTTTGAACAATTAAAGAAATAAACATTCACATCACGTGTTCAAAGTATGTCGACATCCTTACTTTGTAAGTTCTCTTTCACACTTACAACCTTGAAATCGATTTGCCACACTTCCAAACAAGTTTAGAATTGGTTCATCTGACTTTCAAGAACTGTGTGATTGATCAAACCAACATTCAATCATAATCATGGGTTTATCGGTTCTACCAAAACAAGTTTCGGTTCTACCTCCATGTGAGTACTATTAGGGCTGCACATAGTCCGGTACGGCCCGGTTCTCTTATGGAACCGATCTATGTACTTGGTGTTGACCGGTACCTTCTTTTGAGGACCGGTACCTATACTTGTACCTGGTGTTGTACCTGTACCTCCGGTACCGGTCCGGTACAAGCCGGTACCGGGGTTTTCACCTGAAATTTTGATATAAAAGTAGAAGTAGCACAATTGCTCTCCAAAAAAAAAGTTGCAGAAGTTCAAAATTAAAATACATCACTAATTCAAAACTAAAAATCACATAATTTCTAAACTAAAATACTTCACTCAAATACATTTCATTCTAACCTTAACCCTAATTCCTTCTTACCCTAATTTCTTCTTCATCTTAGGGCATCAATCATCCATCGCTTCTTCCAAACATCACCTTCTTGTTCCTCACAGAACCCTCAAATTCTCTACCATCTCCTTGCTCAACTCAGCAAAAACCTCCATGTAATTCTTCAAAAACGAATCTCGTCCTCAACCCATTTAATCACCACCAATTCTATTTATCAACAACGAGTCCATCGACAATTTATCAAACCCTAATATCAAACCTGAAATTAATAAAAAATCCTAAGTCAATTTATAGCTATACAAATTAATTTGATGAAAAATTAATCTGCATATAAACCCAAATCCATCTCAAATAAAACCCTAACACAGATTCAATCATGCAATTAAAAGAATTAAACTAAACATGCAATTAATTATGGAGAATCCATAGTTCATCAAACAAAATATGAGTGATTTACTGATTTACCTTGATTGAATCATACCTATATCGTTACTTTCATAACCGTTCTGATGAAGCTTCAATTGAAACAATACTAGCAGAAGTAGAAGATGAAGAAGATGATAAATTAACGTCTGCTAATGGTTTTCTGGGATTGGGTTTCTTATTCTTCTTTGATGAAGATAGAGATTCAATCTTCATGGGTTGATTTTATCATCAAAATGAAGAAAATGACAAATTAAGAGCAGCCGCTGCTCTGCAGATAAGAAAAAATGAAGAAGAAAAGTGAGAGTGAAAGAGAAACAGATCGAGACTTCACCCTTATCTCTTATACCATACCTAGAATGGATGGTTGATATAGATTTATACAAAAACGTCTCATACTAACCGGGACTTTCAAGCCGGTATAGGCCGGTCCTCCCCCTAGAACCGGTCCCTGTACCGGTCAACTCCGGTTTTTAATCTTCTGTCCCGGTTAATCCGGTTCGGTTTGGGTTCGGTAATTTCGGTTCCATGCCGGTACAGGTCCTTCTAACCGGTTCTTATGCAACCCTAAGTATTGTGCATAGTCATACTAGCTTCCCAAAATTAGGTTGACTAGGTACTAGTATCGGTTCCCCACATATATATGGTATCCAACTTATATGTGTTGCACATGTCCATAGGATCAGTTCCCCTTTTCCTAAAAACGTGTTGCACATGTCCATAGGATCGGTTCCCTTTTCTGCTTTAAAACCTTGCTGCACCCCATACAAGGATCGGTTCCTCTTGTGATTGTATTGCACCTCTTACTAGGATCGATTCCCCTCTCCCATATTTGGTCAGACACACAAACCTGATCATACCATCTCAGATGATTACTTAAGATCGGTTTTACTAACAAAAGTTATACCAATACATAAGTCAGGCCTTTGTGAATAGTTCTACTAAGAACACAAACAAGTTGTGAGCTGTTATACTCAATCACACATATTGGTTGTTCATAAGATATGCAATGAATAACAAAACCAATAACACCTGGAAATTTCCTTTTCGGTCCACAAACAAGTTTATGAACTTACTTCCTTAGAAAACATGTAAACATTGTTCCCTAAGATGAAATCCTCACCTCATACCCATACATAATCACAATAGCATTCAAATGATTATTGCGATGTCTTATCTACAAAGTTTAATGGTTAAGCAATAAACCTCGTATTGTATTCTTTAATACTATGTCTATCTAGAGTTCAAATATGCTTCGCAGTTATGTTTTCAATATGCACGACTTGAAAGATATGTTAGGGAATAAAACAGTTCAAGCCAAATATCACTAACCTCAAGTGGAAGTATGATTGTTGTCGTTGTAGCTCCTTGCTTCTTCACATCTTCAAGACTTCGCAATACTTGTAATGCCTCATATCCTAATACTTTCAAGCTAACCTATACGAAGTTGACTCTAGTAGATAATCAAGCGACTCTTAACATGATTTTTGATTCACTAAAATGACAACCAAACTTGACATACCAACGCTTGGTGGATTCAACCGAGCAATGCTCTAACAATCTCCCCCTTTGTCAATTTTAGTGACAAAACTCTTACATCATATAGATAAACAAATTACAAGAATTCATTACACATCCCCTTGATTCCCGATTCAACTACACAGTAAAACAGCTTACATTCGATCCTTGAAAATGCCGTTGTTGACATTATAATAACAAAGCTATTATTCCCCCTAAGGAAGATAGGTAGATATTCAATCCGTACGTCTTTTTTATACCAATTCATATGACATGTTACTCCCCCTTAGTCTGTGTTTTCACTCTTTCGTTAGATAAACGTTCAAGCACCTTTGTTCTTTTCCTTAGCGATACCAATCAATATAAAATCAATGCCAATATCGCTTGTTTACTCCATATATTTCTCCCCCTTTTTGTCACAAAAATGACAAAGAAACGAAAAAAATAAAGGAAAACACGAAAAGAATCTTACAAATCTCAAAATAGACTTGCAAACCTGTAGAGTTAGGCACGAGGGTTCCACACATCATGTTCTGATAACCAATATCAAAACCGAAACTACAAGTAGTTTTATTTTGATATGTTACCAAGGAAACAATTGTCCGAAATAGTTTTTCCAATTTAGTTTAGCATACCAAAAAACAACTAAACACTTTAGTCCCTTTGCTGAACCGATTGTTAAAAAACAACCGCTTAATTCGATAAGACCAAAATAAAGATAAACTCTATTTTTCTCATCAGGTTCTAGTTATCCATAAACTTAGACCTTTCAATTTTAAACAAGACAAGTACTAGGTTAGTTAACTAGCATTTCTTGTTAAGGAATTCGATTAGACTTGAATAACTGAAACCTCACTTCGGTAAGTCTAACTAAGATCAGAATTAACTTAGTTTGTCTTATCCGGAATCGAATTGGACTAAACAACTCATCACGTACACAATTTATTTCGTTAAGACATAAATAATTCATACAAACCAAAATAAATCAACTTGCATAATTATTCACCTCAACCGGAAGCAATTGAAACAACATAGACATTAAAAGCACCGCAATTGCACCGAAATTTTGTAAGCCTAAACAATTGATGCCATGCAAAAGCAAGATAACAATAGTTTTTCTTAACCGGAACCAATTGAATCACACACCACATCAATTGTACTGAAATTTTGTAAGCCTAAACAATTGATACCACACAATAAAGTAAGATAACAATAGTTTTTCTTAACCGGAACCAATTGAATCACACACGCACACACATCATGGAATAAGTATCAATTGAAGCGAAATTTTGTTAAGAATGCAAAAAGAATGAGGTCATTCCATGTTCGTACGAAGAAGTTGTGGCCAAATCAATCTTTTTATCCAAAACCAAAGACAACCAAGTACGCAAACGGGTACGCATACTTAATTCCGAAAATTTATGCTTGAGGTACGCATACCGGTACGCATACTTAAAAAGTATGCAAACGGGTATGCATAATTGTGAAGGCCTAAGGTTATGTTTGGGGTCGTTACTTCGTATTTTCGGATCGGGTTCTTGAACCGAACTAAATACTTGAAGTCCAAGCAGTGTAAACCTATAAAAAGAGGCATTATGTCATGAATGAAACATCATCAAGAGGTCACGAAATTGTAAGTCTTGGAGAGAAGAAAACATCACACGGAGCCAAAGCTAGGGTTTTGGAACGGTTCTTAACGATATCTCTAAACTTTTCTCATATGTATATCATGGATGTTTCTACATCCATGAGTAACTAAACACCTATTTATTGATGAATTCTAAGTTGTGAACTTGATTTTATTTAATATATGAATATATTTTAATTTCTTCATATGATTATCGTTTGTTTCTACTACCAGTAAATATTATGATTGATTGATTGATTGTTCTAGGTGGCCAACTAAATCATTTTATTGATTAATCTAAAGCTAGTAAGGGTTAGCATATCCATGTAATTGTTGAATAACCCCTACACAAGTAGAAAACGTGAAACCTTGTAGAGGGATTCTGTGGAGCAATCACGTATAGAAACAACACTAGAAAGTGGACCTTACGCTAAGAGTCTAACTACTAGGATTAACCTAAGTCACAAAACATAAAGCATTCAACCAAGCTACACCTTGAGTGCGCTACTACTTGGTGGTTTGGACGAATAGAATCTGGTATTAGAGCGCTTCGGTACCCAGTGACCAAAGGACTTTAGAGAATAACACTGCTCTAGCTGTTTTTCTACGGTTGGTGATAACCTATGATTAATGACAAATAAATGAATATATTAATTTATTGACGTATTATTAACGAAGAATGATTCCTCTATCATATCTCTCTTTATTGATTACAGTTCAACCTTTATTTGCTTTGATTATTTATTTTGTTTAAAATCTAAAACATAACCCCCCTTTGTGACACTTTGACAACTAAAACTCACCGCTCTTCGTGGGAACGATCCCTACTTCCATTATATTACCAGTTAATTGTGTGTAAATATGATTATTAATTTATTGAGCCTACGACACCCATCAACGATACAACAACGAAGTATGTTTACTTGATAATAGGTTCGGACTTAACCAAACACAATAGGATTGCTATCAAGTAAATAGGAATTAACGTTTGTGTATTTTACTTCTAATTATAATAAAAATAATTATAATTGCGGAAATAGAAAAGTAAAAGACACAGTAAGATTTTGTTAATGAGGAAACCACAAATGCAGAAAAACCCCGGGACCTTATCCAAAATTGAATACTCTCAGGATTAAGCCGCTATAAAAAATCTAAACCAACTTCTTATAGTTGAGACCAAGCAAATAAACCTATATTTTACCTAGTTCCGTCTGTATCCCTGCGCCTCCAACTTGGAATATGTCACGCACTTGGAACAATTCCTTTGATTCGTATTCCAAACAGTAAAGGAATTTCAAATATGTTCGGTAACAACCCTTTTCAAACAACGTGATAGGAGTTTGACCAAAGGCTCTTCCGTTTATCCCAATGAACTACTTTGTCGGGTTTCAAGATTGAAAAGGCGAGGGTACCCAAACATACCTCAAGCTAAAACTTTTCCTACCTATAAGTCCTTTCTCCGAAAGTGATTGTCTATGGACTGAGTCGAGATAATGCAACTAATTGGTTTACACTTCGTGTGATCGTCTATATAAACGAGATCGAGATAATACAACAACGAAGTATGTTTACTTGATAAAAGGGTCGGACTTAATCAAACAGAATAGGATTGTTATCAAGTAAATATGAATTAATGTTTGTGTAATTTACTTTAAATTATAATAACAACAATTATAATTGTGGAAAATAAAAGTAAATAACACAACAAGATTTTGTTAACGAGGAAACCGCAAATGCAGAAAAACCCCGGGACCTTGTCCAGAATTGAATACTCTCAGGACTAAGCCGCTACACAAAATTAAACCAACTTTGTATAGTTGAGACCAAGCAACTAAACCTATAGTTCACCTAGTTCCGTCTGTATTACCACGCCTCCAACTTATGAATAAGTCACGTACTTGGAGCAATTCCTGTGGTTCGTATTTCCAACAGTAAAGGAACAACAAACCTGTTTGGTAGCAACTCTCTTCAACCAAGTGATATGAGTTCGACAAAGGATCTTCTGTTTATCTCAATAAACTCCTTCGTCGGGTTCTTAGATCTATCTTATTCTCAACTACCGAAGTAATTGTTAAGATTTTGCAATCAATACTTTTAATCACAAAGAATTGTACTGCTGTCGATCTACACAACTAATCAATCCAATCTACCATAAGAATAAACTGATTATAGTTGGATCCTCTATACCGAAACAAGTATTATGCACACCAAAGATTATGAACCCCAAATCAGAAATCTTCAATATCTTTTTTGTCTTCAAATCTTCTTAGATCTTCAATAAACACCCGCACACAACAACTTGAATCTCTTGTGATCAATGGCGCAAAAAATGGAGTCTGTTAACTATGGATTATCACAAGATCGTCTATAGAACTACAAACAGTCTAAAGATCCCTGTCGAAACTTCGATCTAGTTTGAGTGAATCTTATATCAGAAGAGAAGATTCTCAAGCATATACAAACTAGGTGCAATCAAAATTCAACCACCGTTAGTCAACCAAATCAATCGAAAACAAAAGATAAACCACAATTATTTAGTTTCCCACCAACGACACTAATAGAGCTTCTCAATCCCAAAAAAGACTTTAAACTGAGCAGTCGTAAGATATTTCGCCTAATTAGGTTACTATCTTCTCCGAATAGGCGGCTCCACCAGTAACAACACAACTGAGGAAGTTTGCTGTCACGAAGGATTAGTTTGCCAGAAATGCAAACTTCAAGTATTTATAGACAAGTAAGTTTGGACACCAAGGAATTTCCAGAACCGAAAATATTCTCAAGATATGCAATATATTCCAAACTCGGTTTCCATAATTCATGGAAATGCTCTGTCCAAAATATTGACCGAAAATCTCTTGGAAAATCTTTAACTAGTAAATGCACATTACGAATTATTATTTTCCTAAAATAAAATTAAAAACCTTAAATAAAAGATTCTTAACTTATTTATCTTTCGATACATGATTTTCTTCCTTTATCTATTAAGGAATAACTTTGAACAATAAAATATAAACATTAATGTACGTGTTCAAAGTATGTCGACATCCTTACTTTGTAAATCCTCTTTCATACTTACAACCTTGGAACCGATTTTCCACACTTCCAAACAAGTTCAGAATTGGTTCATCTGAATTTCAAGAACTATGTGATTGATCAAGAACACTCAATCACAAGTCATGGGTTTAACGGTTCTACCAAAACAAGTTTTGGTTCTACCTCCATGTGAGTATTGTGCATAGTCACACTAGCTTTCCAAAATTCGGTTGACTAGGTACTAGGATCGGTTCCCCACATATATACGGTATTTAACTTGTATGTGTTGCACATTTCCATCGGATTGGCTCCCCTTTTTGATAAAAACTTGATGCACCTCATACAAGGATCGATTCCCCTTTGTGATGTGTTGCACCTCTTACTAGGACCATTATGTTAGAGCACTTCCCGGTCAAACTCGCATGCGTCGCTATCTCAAGCATGTTTGTCAATGTTAGTGATCAAAACTATAAGTCTTGATTTCTAGTCTCTTATAGCTAAGTCTCGGACTAGGATAGTAAGTGTGGTTGAGCTCAATGACTTCATGGCGATTCATCGAACAAGCAGAAGAAATACTCAAGGAACCAGTGGAACTTCTCGACAAAAAGGTATGTGAAGACTTGTACTTATCTATCACTCAATCGTCTATCTATTCTATCTCTTACTTTTTGAGACAAAAGTCGTATGCTATATATATAGGCTAGATCATACACATTTGGTATTTCGAGCCGAGTATATCTCGCCTATCTATATTTCGAAATATGAGTTGGTAAGCTTTTCGCTTCGACCAAGTTTATCTTCACCTAGTGACGAAAGTCATGAAAAGTTTCAATCACTTTGAAAATTGCTCTGACGAAAAATGGTATGTGAATAACGGCTGTATAACGTCCTCTGAGAATGTTTCAATGATTGGAATAAGAGTTAGATTACATAACCATGGATTCCTTGAACCGAAGTTCTCGAACTTTGTTGATCAAGAGAACCGGAAGATGGTAAGTTTCCAAGTCCGCGAACTCAATCCGCGAACTGCAGAAGTTCTCAAACCCGAGAATTTATGCTGAGTTGACAAACTACTTGCGTGAGCCAAGTACGCGAACCCAGTCCGCGAACCGGCGAAGTTCTCAAACCCGGTAATTTATGCTGGAGTTTGTAAACTCTATCCGGTACCTTAAGTCCGCGAACCTAGTCTGCGAACTTGAGAAGGTTATATATCTAAAGATGATTTCTGAACTTAATCTTAAAAGACTAAGGAATGCTTTTACAAACCGTGGCTATTAAAGTTCATGAACCGATTCACGTGCATCAAATCATCTTTGCTTCAATTGTGTCTTGTGTAGTTATATAAGATCTCATAGCAATTGAAAAACTCTTTAACTAGTTCATTTGAGTCACTTGAACTAGTTATGGTGAGGAAGAACATGGTTGGTATGAAATTCTCAAATGGATAACCTTTTGGTTGAATATTGTTGAACCAACAATGTACAAGTTTGGGAGAGGTTAACAAACCTAGAAGCGTGCATTTCATTTATGTGTGACAAGCTATGATTTTGATCTAACGATTGAGAAATATTAGATTGGATCTAAATCAGGTTTTCATCTAACGGTGGATATTGATTGCTTTGTTACTAAGGCAAAACCTTGATTTGAAAGACTGTATAAGGGGACATCTAGCAACTTTGTAAAGCTAATCCCTGCACTTCCTTGTGATACTAGTTTGCGTGCTAGAGTCGATTCTCCTTTAACCTTTGGTTTTCTTCTTCTAAAACCAGGTTAACGACTCAAAGACTTCATCGGGATTGTGAAGCCAGACCGATACTACTTTTATCGTAGTTGTGTGATTTGATCTTGCATCTTCTATCATACGAGTACAATCATATTGATTGGCTTGAGATCGTGAGAGTTCTCCGATAGGCAAGATATAAAAAGTAATCACAAACGCCTTCGTCTCATCATTTGTGATTCCGCAACATCTTGTTTTGTTAATCGATTAAGATTGTTGTGAGGTGATTGATTAATCTAGGCTGTTATTTGGGAATATAAGACCGGATTATCAATTGGTTCCTGTTCACCTTGATTATTATCAAAAGACGGAACAAACTCTTTTAGGGTTTATCTGTGGGAGACAGATTTATCCTTTGATAGACTTGTCTGTGTGAGGCAGATTTGTTTATTGTTAAAGCCTGCAATTTTGGGTCGTAGCAACTCTTAGTTGTGGGTGAGATCAGCTAAGGGAATCAAGTGTGCATTATCCTGTTGGGACCAAAGGCGTAGGGAGTACAACTGTACCTGGATCAGTGAGAGACTGATTGGGGTTCAACTACAATCCAGTCCGAAGTTAGCTTGTAGTAGGCTAGTGTCTGTAGCGGCTTAATACAGTGTGTATCCAATCTGGACTAGGTCCCAGGGTTTTTCTGCATTTGCGGTTTCCTCGTTAACAACACTCTGGTGTCAGTGCTATTTCTATTTCCGTATTATATTTGTTCATATAATTGAAATAATACAGGTTGTGCGTTAAGATCATCAATTGGAAATCTGACCTTTGGTTGTTGATTGATATTGATTGATCCTTGGACATTCGTCTTTGGTACCGTCCAAGTATTCCTTGTGTTTGATTATAGACTCGCTGATTTTTATTAGCTTGAGTGAATCAAAACAAGAGAGAGATATTAACTCCTTGAGATACTTTTATCTAGATTAAGTCTGACTGTCTATTTAATTCTCTAGTAAGTGTTTTGGAGTTAGTCCATACAGATTGCTAATCGAAATATTGGGTGGTGTTGTTGGACCCCCGCCTTTTTAATTTGTATCAGAGCAGGCAAACACCTTAAACCTAATAAGTTTGTGTTTGTTCGTTCCTTAAAGATTGTCCCATTGGAAATTTCTTTGGAAAACTTGCTCTTGGCATCTGTAACGCACACCAGAAATCCTTAAAGATTGCTCAAAGATTATCATGGCCAAAACCTCTGGTTTCTCATAATAATCTTACTTCATCTAAAAGGGAAGATTTAGATGTTAAGAATCAATCAGAAGGAAAAATTAAAAGGAAGGAAAGATTGAGAAAACGCTCTACACGCTCAAGGATATGGAACCTCACTAGATTAACTCTTAATCTCTTTGGGGAATACTATCATAACGGATCAATTGATAAAGATCTATTTAAAGCGTTCTAAGGCGTTTTTAAATTCTTAGAAAAACTTAAATCTGTTAAGTCTAAGAATCATTCCGGAAAAGGCTCTGTACATGTTAAATCTATTAATACTGTGCAACCCAAAAATCGGAAGTATCCTCCTTCTAGCCAGAACAAACGAAGGATAGAAAGCTCTAACTGCCCTGACTATCATCATTACTTTTATTATACCACGGGGACTGTTCACACACATCAACCAGAAATGTCGCATGAGAATTCCTCTGCGCATTATGCTTCTTGGTAACAAGGATGGAATTTCCCCATGTGTATATATCTTGGAATGTGTCAATAAATGGTTTGAGTTGTGTACATTTTTGTTACTCGTTGTTTGAATATCAATTTAGCTTTCTATTGCATCTTGTGTCGCTCACATGTGCGTTGTCATGGACTGCATAATCTCTGTGCGAACTGGCAGGTAAATCCCATCTTTTTTTGTGGGTCATGGTTCACAAACGGGTCCAAGCCCATTATGGTCTTATAAAAGAAGAAGTTCCCGCACCCTAGTCTTCTTATTTACCAGTCCGCGTACGTGAACTCTAGGGTTTTGTGTATTTCCTCCGTTAAAGCCTCTTTGGAGAAATTGAAAGAAGGGGTGTTCAAGATTCAATCCAAGTAAGTAAAATCCTCTTGCTCCTTTCATTGTATTAGATCTATGATGAACTCTAAGGGATCAAAAAGGAGTTGTAAAGGCTCAAAATCCTCTAGCTAGAATTCTCCTTGTGACCAAAACTCTCTTAGAATTAGGTTTGTGGATGATTCTTACACTAGAATGTTTGATAAGATTGCTTCAAAAGGTTTCATTCTAGAAAAGAGGTTGGATTTCTATAGTGGGCATGAAGAGGAGTTGGTATGCTTTAGGAAATTCAAGCTTGGAAATATCTTTGATGGTCTTGGTCAAGGATTCAATTCTCTTACAAGGGTTTTCTATGCCAATATTCATGATGTTGATTAAAACAAGATGGAATTCAAATCCATGATTGGTAGAGAAATGTTCCTTGTTGATAGAGAACTAATTTCAAGGATTACCAAAATTCTGTTGGGGAACGTACGGCTTCCTACGCCATGTGAAGAACGTCCATCTTATGATGATATCTCGGTTGGGCTTTGTGGCAAGAAGGTTGTTTGGAGTCAAGGAAAGTTTCCAACTAATGATCTTAGTATTGCCTTGATGGCTTTTGGAAAACTTGGTATCCCCAATCTTTGTCCCTCCACAATTGAAAACTCTTGGTGGAGTCACGAGTTTGTGGAATTGGTTTATTTCCTTAATTCGGGTATTTCAAGTCTCGATATTTGTAGTTTCATTATCTTTCAAATGATTTAGATGACTTCACCCGTCAAGATGTTGGGTTACCCTTGCTTGATTAGTCAAATTTTCCGTGATCGTGGATGTGATTCTATTGGCAATTCTCTTAGGGTCCCCAAACCGGTTCGTCCGTGTACCTTTAGGCGCATAAGGGAAAATGCTTGCAAGCGACAAAGAATTGCTTCTCTTGATTTTAGTGACCCTACTACCATAAGAATTCTTCAAAAGATTAATGAGGGTGTGCGTAAGGTTGATTTAAGAGTAAAGTGTGTTCAAGAACAATTGTCCTTGGTTGCAACGAAGTTTCTCGAGCTCAAAGGAGATTTGAACGTAATTCAAGCATCTTGGAATATCTCCGATGAAGAAGAAAATGAGTAATTTGTGTTCTTATATATGCCCAGTATGTCTTCTTCTTGGCTTAGTTGGAAGAATAACTAGTGCTTTGAATAGAGATGATTGTGACTATACATAGCTATTATTTTCATCTTCTTGTTTTTAGGTTTTTTGGTTTAAATTCTAAAACTATTTGGAGGATGATGTTTTGCAGTATTTAATCTTTATGATTTGTTATATTGCAACTTGTTATGGGATATTGGTGTTTACGTCCGTGAACTATGTTGTCCCATATTTTGTCAAAAGTAAAGTCGCTCATGATCGGTATTCGTATTGGTTTAAGAACGAATAGACTTTTGACAAATACAAAAGTTAAGCCTATATTGTCAATCCTTGACGGAAGATAGGTTAAGATTATCAATTACTATACAATAGTCAACCAAAAGCTTAGCCATATGAACATTTCATATAAACCATGTTCTTCTTCACTATAACTAGTTCAAGTGACTCAAATGAACTAGTTAGATAGTTGTTCAATTGCAAGGAAATCTTATGTAACTACAAAAGACATAATTGAAGCAAAGATGATTTGATTCACTCGAATCGGTTCATGAAATTTTATAGCCACGGTTTGCAAAAACATTCCTTAGTATTTTAAGATTAAGTTTAGAAATCATCTTTAGATATACCACCTTCTCAAGTTCGCAGACTAGGTTTGCGGACTTAAGAAACCGGACAGAGTTTACAAACTCCAGCAGAAATTCTCGGGTTTGAGAACTTCGGCAGTTCGCGGACTTGACACTTGCTATACTTTCGGTTCTCTTGATCAACAAAGTTCGAGAAATTCGGTTCAAGGAATCCATTGGTTATGTAATCTAAACTTTCATTTCAATCATTGAAACATTCTTAGAGGACGTTATACAGTTGTTACACCATTTCTCGTCAAAGCAATTTTCAAAGTGATTGAAACATATCATGACTTTCGTCACTAGGTAAAGATAAACTTGGTCTAAGCTAAAAGCTTACCAACACATATTTCGAGATACAGATAGGCGAGGTATACTCGGCTCGAAATACCATATGTGTATAATCTAGTCTATATATATAGCATACGACTTTTGTCTCAAAGAGTAGGAGATATAATAGATAGACTTTTGAGTGATAGATAAGTTCAAGTCTCCACATACCTTTTTGTCGAGAATTTCCACCGGTTCCTTGAGTAGTCCTTCTACTTGTATGATGAATCACCATGAAGTCCTTAAGCTCAATTACACTTACTATCCTAGTCCGAGACTTAGCTATATGAGACTAGAAATCAAGACTTATAGTTTTGATCACTAACATTGACAAACATGCTTGAGATAGCAACGCATGCGAGTTTGACCGAGCAGTGCTCTAACAATCTCCCCCTTTGTCAATTTTAATGACAAAACTATCAATACATATGAAATACAAAAAAGATAGTGAAACTTTAGTAGCTCCTATTCCATAAGTCTAATCTTCAACATTCCTCGAAATCTTCGTCACTTACAAGTACTCCAATAATCCCAAAGATTGTAAGTTTAGCATCACCGCTGTTGAAGATCTGTAGCTATAAAAATGAGAAAACATAATTCTCGATCATTGTTATACGGTGTCATAGTATTATTACACAGCGTCAAAGTTAAATTGTATCACAACTTCAACAATAATACTATAGTGATATGTATCACTCCCCCTTAGTCAATACTCCATCTCACATGGAAACCACTCCCCGTTTACACAATGATCCGAAAAACATATGTATTTGTAGTGTGAACTACATATTAATTTTCCCCCTTTTTGTCAATAAAATTGGCAAAGGTAAAAGAACGGGATCATAATGAAATTTCCGCAAGAGACATTTCATGACTAAAAGAAAAAACACACATCATCTTATTTATATGCAATCATATAGCCAAAGCTAACAACATTCATCAAGGAGTTTAAAGATACAAGATAACCCCTCTAAAATTCCACAGCCACACACCCCTCAAGATATGACCATTAAGCACAAGTTCAAAAGAACTCTCCCCCATTTGATGTCATTCCCGAAAGAACAACAACGAGCGACCTTAATTTCAATAGAAAAGAAGGATTTTTATTGGACACCAAAACCATGAGAATGATTTTTATATCCAAAAACTCAATCAAATTAATCATAAGTAAACATGTGATTAATTTAATCGGAATACATAATCAAATTAAACACAAAAGTGATCAATTTAATTGATTTTTCTCAACATAAGTAAACTTACGGAGCAACGACTAAGTTAACCATACAAGAGAGTGATTGGCTTAATCGTTCATATACTCAACACAAGAAAGAACTTATGGAGTAATAACTAAATAACCAAATGAGATGATTAATTTAGTTTGAAATGCTCAACATATAGTACCTTACGGAACAACCAACAAAGCCAATCAAAATAATCGACTTAGTTGTATCGTGCTCAACATAAGACACATAATGGAGCCTCACGGAAATACAAAAAGGATGGATCAATAAAGATCAATACCATGGAATACACAAGGATTCACTTATCTTCAATCATTATATGCATAACAATAATAGACATCATCCTTTGCACACAAAAGATTTTAACCTATCTTCCGTCAAAGATTGACAATATAGGCTTAACTTTTGTATTTGTCAAAAGTCCATTCATTCCTTAATCAATAAACGAATATCGATCATAAACGACTTTAATTTTGACAAAATATGGGACAACATAGTTCACGGACGTAAACACCAATATCCCATAACAAGTTGCAATATAACAAATCATAAAGATTAAATACTGCAAAACATCATCCTCCAAATAGTTTTAGAATTTAAACCAAAAAACCTAAAAACATGAAGATAAAAATAATAGTTATGTGTAGTCACAATCATCGCTATTTAAAGAACTAGTTATTCTTCCAACTAAGCCAAAAAATAGACATACTAGGTGAAATAAAAAAAAACAGACTCCACAATGTCCGAACACGAACTAAGATCATATGGACGGTTCAGGAACTTCACGAGTCTTGTGATTATCGAGCTTATGAGCAACAACCTTTTTGCAGCTTTTGAGGGAATATCCCTATCGGGAAGCTCTTTAACATGGTTCTTCATGAGATCAAGATCATAGTTAACCTTTTTCAACTTAGTTCTTACCTCATCAAGACACTTTATTATTCCAACAAGATGCTGATCATTAAGAACCACATCAGTTGAAAACTTCTCCCCAATATTTGAGTAGGAATCAGAAAATCTAGGAAAGGATCTTTCAACTTCAACAAGGGTTCCCTTCTCTTTATCAAACTCAAAATATATACCGTTGTCAACGAAGTCTTCAGGAAAGTCCCATGAAGAAGAAGACGCCATTAAAGAGATAACTAGAGCGAGATAATTCAACTCAATAGGAAAGGTATATAAATGATTTGAGAGAAATAGGGTTTGCAAGATAGGTATATGAGACAGAACCCAAAACCGCACATGTACCCGTATGAGGATGACTAAAAAGCCCATAACAAAACTTGTAGCCGATATGAAAGCAAAAACAAAACATCAAAAACATACAAACAGAAAGGATAAAAATACTCATGTAAAAGTATATGACTGATTATCCATCTAAGAACGATAAGAAATTAGCTAGATAATCAGAGGTATTTTGCAGAGAGTATACCTATTCAATTCTCACACAACTAGGATTTTTGTTAGGTGAGATATCAACCTTGTGATTAATTTGCACAAGTATGAGCATTTAGCTCATTAAATGAACATTATTTTTGTTTAGCCTTTCTTCTTTGATTATCACACAGTTCAAACAAATAAGACATAGCTTGTTCAGCATCTCCTTCTGAATGCTTTCTCTGAGGACTAAACCTATGACCTCTTGCAATTGGTTCAAGGGGATTTGAATATAAGGGAATCCATTTTCTAGATTTAGATTTACCAAAAACATTCTTATAAACACAGAGAATACTTTCATCAGTAATACGAGAATTTGTTCGTCTAGAATGTACCTGTGCCCTGTGATGATCTCTAAGAAGGAGGTCATGTTTATAAGGTTCTTGGTTTTCTGTGGGTATTTGATTCACTGCAGTAGTCGACTGACTATTTGCTCCATTGACAGTGGATAAAAGCAAATTACGAAGTTTAGAAATTTGTTTATTTCTTGCAAAACAATGGATTGCATAGTGATTCTCTTTTCCACATAAGGTATAGGTTCGTGGAAGAGAAGCAACAACTGGCACTTGTTTAGACTTTATAGCCATCGGAGAAGTTTGTAAGTTATAAGAACTTTTCTTGACACAATCTTCTTCCGGAGAAAATTTCATTATGTACAGTAACTTATGAGAATCAGTTTGTGCAGAAGAATTTTTTCTTTAGGACGGAGTTTTCCTTTTCCAAGGATTTGCACGGTCCATGGTCCAGAACAAGTGATGCTTCAAGTTTCTCTTTTTCAACATGAAGTTTGTCAAGATCAGATGAACGCGTCTTGGTCAAACATTTTTCTCTAATTGAGCCTTCTTTGAACAGCTTTTCAAGATCACAAATCTTTTCATGTTGTAGATTATTTTCTTGAAGGAGTTTCTCAATATCCTTAGAGAATGACTCTATGATGTTATGGAGTACATGTTCACGATCAATAGACTTTTCAAATTCATCAATGAGCTGTTCATGATTCTGAAAATCAACAAACTCAATAGAATTTTTTGAAATT
Organism: Papaver somniferum; assembly: GCF_003573695.1. Lineage (NCBI taxonomy): Eukaryota > Viridiplantae > Streptophyta > Magnoliopsida > Ranunculales > Papaveraceae > Papaver > Papaver somniferum. The sequence goes on along the minus strand of NC_039362.1, from coordinate 13,507,002 downwards.
CTGGTGAGATCCATTTCAGGTTTTGCCATTGTGTCCAATGTCTCATTGGAGAAAGAGTGGACGACACAAAATGAGACAGTCTTCCTACCTCGGGATCCGGAAGAATCAACTAAGGAATAATCCTTTGAGGTATTTCCGAGACACTTGACAGAGTTGAAAGCTTTAGGAGGCATTTTGGTATGCGTAAGAGATTATGTCCTCAGACTCAGATTGCTACAAACACAAACTTGTAAGGTCTTAAACGTGTTTGCCTACTCTGATACCAATTGAAAAATTGGGGGGTCTAACAACAACACCCAATATTTCGCTTAACAATCTGTATGGACTAACTCCTAAATACTTTCTAGAGAATCAACTAGATAGTCAGGCTCAATCTAGGTAAAAAGTATCTCAAGGAGTTAATATCTTTCTCTTGTTTTGATTTTACTCAAGCTAATAGAAATCAGCGAGTCTATAATCAAACACAAGGAATAACTTGGACGGTACCAAAGACCAATGTCCAAGGATCAATCAGTGACAATCAAACAACCAAAGGTTGGATTATATTAATTGATGATCTAACGCACAACCTGTATTATTTCAATTATAAAGATAAAACAATATAATACGGAAACTGAAATAACACAGACACCAGAAATTTTGTGAACGAGGAAACCGCAAATGCAGAAAACCCCCGGGACCTAGTCCAGATTGAATAGACACTGTATTAAGCCGCTACAGACACTAGCCTACTCCAAGCTAACTTCGGACTGGACTATAGTTGAACCCAAATCAGTCTCCCACTGATCCAAGGTACAGTTGTACTCCCTACGCCTCTGATCCCAGCAGGATACTGCGCACTTGATTCCCTTAGATGATCTCACCCACAACTAAGAGTTGCTACGACCCAAAGTCGAAGACTTGATGATAAACAAATCTGTATTACACAGACAAGTCTATCGAAGGATCAATCTGTCTCCCACAGATAAACCCTAAAAGGTTTTGTTCCGTCTTTTGATAAAAATCAAGGTGAACATGAACCAATTGATAATCCGGTCTTATATTCCCGAAGAACATCCTAGATTAATCAATCACCTCACAACAATATTAATCGTATGGTAGCGAAACAAGATATCGTGGAATCACAAACAATGAGACGAATGTGTTTGTGATTACTTTTTATATCTTGTTGTTTGAGGGTGAAAATAGTTTCTGCTGGTTTCAGTAATTTCGTGTGTTGTGGGTGAGAAACGAGTCTAAACCCTAAACAATGTACTTCAAGGGAGTACTTTAGATTCGAGAGATCAATCTGTACAAATCCGGCCTAAGCCAAGAAATGGCCGTTCCAGACTTGCTTCGGTCACAAAGTGAAGGAGAATGGTTGGTTTTTGGGAGGGAAGCGAAGAGAGTGCTGAGACCAGAATAATTGATTATGGAAGAGTATTTGTTTGACTTGTATCAGAAAGTGAAAGCTAACATATGGGAAAGCTAGCAAGTGATTTCTGAGTGTTGTATGCTCCTGACCAAAACTTGTTCTTTGGTGGAAATAGGTAAGACCTATTTATACAAGTCGTAAAAAAACGTACTCTGGTCTCATAAGAAATGGAAACGACTGAGTAAAGTGGAAGGAGGTGGTAACGGGTAATGCCTGGAATTGATGTTCCATAATGAAAGTAACATTTCACCATTACTCCTTGTATTTACTAACCGACTCATTCTTATGACACTTTCTTGTAACGGGCGTGGTGTACGCCGCACGCCGTAAACCGCCAAACCAATACCTTAATGAGCATCTCCCAGTTTGTGACATGTGTTGATATCTCGAGTGTTTTCGTGGAAAACGTGTAGCATGTTGCTACATGTGGCGTGGCGTTTGTAGCCAAGTTGGTGTCGTGACCAAAGAATAGGCGTCGTAGCCAGGTTGGTCCCATGACCAGAGTGTTAGCATTGCAGCCGAGACATTGCCATGAGTTGTTTGGTGGCAGGTTTGTACGGATGAGATATGCATATCAGGAGGAAGGGTGACCGTAAATCGTTGCAACCCTTCGTTTGGAAACCAGCAGCATGGTTTAGGGCCTACATGGTTTTGGCATAATGTTGGCGCGGCCAAAATTAGGGTTTTGGTAAAACCGTGATGTTTGGCTTTGGGTCGCAAGTTGCCATGCGTTTGGTGGCGAACTTGGACGACTGAGATCTGCATCTCAGATGGAAGGGTGGTCGTTGATTGTTGCAACCCTTTGTTTGGCAGCCGGCGACATGGTTTAGGGCCTGCATGGCTTTGGCATAGTGTAGGCGCGACCAAAATTAGGGTTTTGGTAAAACTGTGATGTTTGTCTTTGGTCCACAAGTTGCCATGCGTTTGGTGGCGAACTTGGACGGTTGAGATCTTCATCTCATATGGAAGGGTGGTCGTTGATTGTTGCAACCCTTGGTTTGCCAGTCAGCGACATGGCTTTGGCATAGTGTAGGCGCGACAAAAATTTGGGTTTTGGTAAAACCGTGATGTTTGGCTTTGGGCCGCAAGTTGCCATGCTTTTGGTGGCGAACTTGGACGTCTGAGATCTGCATCTCAGATAGAAGGGTGGCCGTTGATTGTTGCAACATTTCGTTTGGCAGCCAGCGACATGGTTTAGGGCCGGCATGGCTTTGGCATAGTGTAGGCGCGACCAAAATTAGGATTTTGTTAAAACTGTGATGTTTGGATTTGGGCCGCAAGTTTCCATGCGTTTGATGCTGAACTTGGACGGCTGAGATCTGCGTCTCAGATGGAAGGGTGGTCGTTGATTGTTGCAACCCTTCGTTTGGAAGCCAACGACATGTTGGGATGGCTGGCATGGTCGGCATGCCTCCGCGCGGAGATACGGCTGGCACAACATGTCGTTGGCACATATGGCATGGTTGGCATGCCTTGACGTGGAAAGACTGCACGGCATGCCATTGGCACACGTGGTGCGGCTGGCATGGTTGGTATTCCTTGGCGCGGATATGTGGTTGGAACGACATGCCATTGGAACATGTGGTGCGGCTGGCATGGTTGGCATGCCTTGACGCGGAGACATGGCTGGCATGGTTTGCTATTGGCACATGTGGTACGGCTGTCATGGTTGGTATGCCTTGGCGCGGAGACGTGGCTGGCATGGTTTGCCATTGGCACGGTGGTGCGGCTGGCGTGATTGGCATGCCTTGGCGCAGAGATGTGGCTGGCACGGCTTGCCA